>NC_136967.1:9740000-9790000 GCF_032717465.1 Coenobita brevimanus | reverse complement strand
AAAAAAAAGCCTGGAAAAAGCAGTAAAAATATAAATAAATAAATAAAAACATGTGATCAGGTGGAAGGGGATAAAAAAAAGTGAGTCTGAAAAAAATGCGTCGATGATAAAGAGCAAGGGCATGATAATTTTCCCCCCCTGAACCTCCCTCTGAACATTCTCTCTCTCTCTCTCTCTGACCTTACCTGCATGAGGTCAGACCTCTTGCTTGCTTTACTTTGTATAATTCTCTCTCTCTCTCTCTCTCTCTCTCTCTCTCTCACATACATCACACACACACACACACACACACACACACACAGTCGGATCCCCTAAAAATGTACTTAGCGATCACGTTACCTCAAATGAACTGCCTCACAATACACCAAGCTACCTAAAAATGGCCCAATGGTTCAAACATCAATATCATAGTACCCCTTCTTTATCATTCAAACCTGAAAGAAATTGCGCTCCTAACACTATTATTTTTCACCCTTTCAGCTCAATAACGCATTTTCATTTCACTTTTACCGCTATCAGATGATTTAAACAGCTTAATGCATCCTATACTCTTTCTACTTGAACTTGGCCTAAACTAACGATCTCTCTATCTTGAATGCCGGGTTGTAACAAAAGATTAACATTAAAATACGATGCAAATCACGAAGAAGTGTCATGAAATGGAAATAGAACCGTGGCATTGTCTGCTGCTGCCACTAAGCTATATGAAATAAGCCGTAAAAGGACGAAACTCTGGGCCAAGTTAAGGTGAAAAGGGTATAGCAGCGGAAGGGTTAGTGAAGGCTGTATCTAACCTCCACAGTTCAAAACGTCTCCTGATATGAAGAAAATCGTCTGGAAATTGCAAGATTATAATAAAAATCGCACTGGAATAATCACAATAAAAAATAATGTATTCTACGTACAACGGAACAACTATATTCATTCTAAAACCGACTGCCATGTACGTGAACTGGAAAAAAGAAAAACTACCGAAAAATAGTGGTTTCAACGACAGGCTATCTGGAGTCAGTGTTTCGGAAAAAAAAAAAAAGGAAAAAAGATCACACAATAAAATAGGAAAAGGATGCGTAGGTCAGGGGTGACTGGGAATATTATTTTGCATCAACCTGTATTTGCCATTTTATGTTTAATTGCTACAATTTACCCACTCCTGCTTGATTTTGAGTTACACAGATCTTACGACTGTTGCGGTTTGTTCTCGATTAACAAAAAATGTAGGCAAATAATAATAATAATAAAAATAATAATAATAATAATAATAATAATAATAATAATAATAATAATAAAGTTCGCCTTTGCAGTTGTCTAGGAGAATAATGCTCATCCATACCTGGTTTTCGTAGCCTAAAATAACACTGATCAAGCTAAAGAAATTTCTGTCTGCCTTTTCATATTTACAGTACATATACTTTGTGACCTTCAGTGAAATCCCCATCAGTAATAGGTGGTAAAACAATAATGTAGCAACCAGTGTCTTCTTACTTTAAGTGTAGGGGTTCGAGAAAGCAATCTTAGTCCAGGAAAGAATGCTTACCGGTATATACTGTATATAATAGGTGACTATCATGGGTAATTTACATGAAGCCCTCCTACACCCACATCTAGAATAAAGCTCTCCTACACCCACGTCTAAAATAAAGCTCTCCTACACCCAGATCTAAAATAAGGCTCTCCTACACCCACATCTAAAATAAAGCTCTCCTACACCCACATCAAAAATAAAGCTCTCCTACACCCACATCTAAAATAAGGCTCTCCTACACCCACATTCAAAATAAAGCCCTCCTACTTCCACATTTATAATAAAGCCCTCTTACATCTACATCTAAAATAAAGGCCTCCTACATCTACATCTAAAATAAAGCCTTCCTACATCCACATCTAATCTATCACAGAAATTTCCAACCAAGTAATTCCATCTCACATGTAATCTACTTGCCCCCACACTGCTAGTTGTCTTTTATCATTCATTCTAGTTCCTAACACTTAATTTTACTCATCTTAGACAATCCCTTAGTGCTAAAAGGGGTTTATGAAGGAAGTAATTATCCCCTCCAGCTCAAAGTCTATTCCACTTTTTTTTTTTTTTAGCTGTAAGTACCAAAAATGAAATAAAAACTGACGTCATGGTTTTGAAAGTGCTAATTCGATATGTGAGGTAATCAGTTTAACATGTCCAATTCCATCCCACTGACGCTTCCACGGATTTACACCTAATACAGCTGCCTTTATAGTTTATTTACAACTTATTTACAGGCTCATCCAGGGGTGGTAAACAGAGTATATATGGAAACAATCTAGGACTACAATTCACAGCAGTCCCTTCATTTTTTGTATTTTGAATTATTTTCTTCGTGCCTCCCGACGACTGTATTCATTTCACGACGGACATCTCACTGCAAAGGAGAGAGAGTACGAAAAAATCTCCCTTAACCTCATCACTAATGGGACGACTTTATTTTTCACTTTTACTGTCACGTTTATATTATGATTTGGAAGGATCTCTGGCAATGAAAGGACTAAGGTGTCGTGTACGGTGTCGACTATACAGAAATACTCGTATCTCTGAAAGGGAAAATAGCTGCGGAAGTATTGTAATCCCTTTGTTACGAGACAAAAAAATAATATATAATACAAATAGTGGTCAAAGTAAAATTGGTGACTCTGACGTTAGAAAAGCCGAATTTTGACTACTTTGATCTAGCGCACATTCTGATTTTACCTCCCTGGAAATGATGGACGTTATATACACAACAACACGCGTTAGAACAAAGCCATTTAAAGGGAAAAAAAAAAAGAAGTGAAAGACAGAAAAATCAGAAGTCACAGGTCAAAGGTAAAATTTAATATGACACTCTCTCCACAGCACACTTCCCTCTGTGACTCCTACGCTTCTGTTAACTCCCAGAAAAACGGTGATGTCTACTATTACTAAATTTTACTTCCTTCAGACCATTCAATTCAGTTCAGGAGAGACTTTCCCTAAATACAGTGGTTCAATATTGCCTTTGTAAGCCCTTTCACTACGAATGCTCTTACTTACGATGAATTAAAATCGATTGTAGTAGCCAGAATAAGAAAATAAGTAGCCCTCTTGCTCAAACATAAACTCTCTAAGGTTGTAAAGGCATATGGAGAAGGGCCGTACTGTGCTCAAGGTGGGCTATTATAATCTGTGTTGTTTATCCAGCCAATTCCAAAATAAATACATAAATAAATATAAAATGGATACACGAAAAGTTAAGTGCATTAAGAAAAAGAATAAATCGTTAAGGAAAAGGTGATGGGACGTCCTCCTGCCCCGACGACATTAAGGCGCTTTAGGTAGATATGGCGTTTTTCCAACTTTTCTGTCTTCCCTACTCTTTTTTTTCGTATCTATCTTTTTTTTCTTTACGTACAGGACGATGTGGTGCTAAGTACGGGAGGCATCGTGAATTAATGTGGGGTGGGGGGTTAACGAAAGCTATAACGAACCCATCCCGTAAAAAATAAATAAATAAATAAGTAAATAAATAAAAATAAGCTGAATAAAAACGTCTGGTGGCAGGAAAAATGGAGTATAAAATCATCGGGGTGAAGTCGAGTAACAGATGGTCTTCAGTTCCTACCCAGCCTTAGATTACAAAAGCTAATGCAATCAAGGGGATGGTGTGTGTGTGTGTGTGTGTGTGTGTGTGTGTGTGTGTGTGTGTGTGTGTGTGTGTGTGTGTGTGTGTGTGTGTGTGTGTGTGTGTGTGTGTGTGTGTGTGTGTGTGTGTGTGTGTGTGTGTGTGTGTGTGTGTGAGAGAGAGAGAGAGAGAGAGAGAGAGCTGAGGAAGCAAAAGCAGAAGTGAGTTGGAGGAAAGAGGAAGGAGAGATAAAATGGGATAGGAAATGAGGAAAGGTGCCATAAAGGTGAGAAATGGAAGAGGGAGAGAAAGAGAGAAGAGGAGTTGCTGATGGATGGAAAGGCGATGTGAGTGAGAGCAGGGAGTGTAGGAAAGATGGAGCGAGGGAGAGAGATTACATGACGGATGAAGAGAGGAAGGAAGATGAGAGGCGGTGATGAAAGAAGAGAGAGAGAGAGAGAGAGAGAGAGAGAGAGAGAGAGAGAGAGAGAGAGAGAGAATAACAGATAAACAATAGCAAGTAGGCGTGAACGTGTGATAAAAGAGGAGAGAGACTGGTTAATAGAGATGGAAGAGAGGGAGGAGCCAAAAAATATCGTAAGGGAGAGGGATATTAAATGATGGATGAAGTAGTGGAGGGAGGGAGATGAAGGCTGGTGATAGATGAAGAGAGGGAGAGAGTGAGTGAGGTGATAAACGGAGAGGAGGGGAGAGGCAAGAGTGCGTGATAAATAAATGAGAGAGAGAGAGAGAGAGAGAGAGGAGTTCTCTCTCTCTCTCTCTCTCTCTGCAGCCACAAAAAGTACTCCCATATTTGCAAGCAGCCTTATTGTCACTCATCTGCAACCGTTCTCTCTCTCTCTCTCTCTCTCTCTCTCTCTCTCTCTCTCTCTCTCTCTCTCTCTCCACTAAGTAAGTTGGTCTGTGTGATACAATCCTGGCAGACATATGTGTGATGTCACTTCCGCGCTTTAACATTTATTTAAACGATGAGAAAAAACTAAAAACGATGATTACCAAGTTACTACGCTATGTTAGGTTACGTTAGGCTCGCAAGGTATGCACCAGATCAAGTTAGGCTAAGTTAGGTAACGTTAGATTAGTTTTGTTATGACAGGCAAGATATGGCTCGTCTCAATCGCTAGACAGGTTGGGTTAGATGTGGTAGGGTCAGGTCAAGGTGAGAATTGGTTTACTTAGGTTCAGGCTGCTTTAGGTTTGGCCAGGTTAACTTATGATACATTAAATTTGGTTATGTCAGCCAACCAGATATTCGTGACATGGAGGCGTTATCGTGCATCAGTCCCAGCTCTGGTAACTCCCCCTCCCTTACTGATACAATTACTACACATAACCGTGAGAAATTATGTTCGGTCAAGTTAAGGTGGGTCGTCATGTCAGATTAGGTTAAATTTTACGTTGGGCCCCGCGTCCCTACGCTCCTGATACGGGAGACAAGTTTGGATGATGGACGAATTAGTTTAAGTTAAGTTAGTTCCCTATGTTAGTCGAAGTTAAGGTAAGTTGGTTCGCTATGTTAAGTTATGATCAGGTTTTACTATAGAAGGTCATGTCAGTCTGGTTGGTTGTCATACATCAGTTTCCCATACTCACTCCAACATCAGCCCCTCCACGCATTCCAACACCACCTGACCTTCCCAAACACACCAACACGCACCGACAGACCCCAGACCCCAACCCATACCACCAGACTCCATCCTCCAACCAACAGCTGCTCCACCTTCCCCAGTAACACACCAGCTTCCCCCCCCCTCTCTACACACACCAGCTTCCCCCTCCTCCCACACACACATCACCATCCCGTCCCTCCCCTCCGCGTCGATGCCGGGAGCCAATAGATAGGGCGGTGTAAGGGACTGGCCGGTATCTCTGCGCTTCAGGCTAATTAACTTGCATGAGTTTCACGTATGGCTGTGTGGGTCCCTGTCTGGGCCTCTGTCTCTGTCTGTCTCTGTCTGTCTGTCTGTCTGTCTCTGTCTCTCTCTCTCTGTCTCTCTCACGCAGGGGTAATTTGCATGAGTTTACGAGTGCATATTTATCTGTGTCTCCTTCTCTACTTCTCTCTGCTTCTGACCGGCTTTCTGTCTTTCTATCTTCCTTAACACTCCCAATCTAATTAACTCCCAGGCATTTTAGGCAAAGGTGGTGGACATTTCTGTTTCTGTGTCTGGCCTGCCTGCCTGCCTGCCTGCCTGCCTGCCCGCCCGCCCACCCGCCTACTTGTCTGCCTGCCTGCCTCTCTCTCTCTCTCTCTCTCTCACGCCCATCAAGCTATCTCCTAAACACTCTCTCACTTGCCCTCAGCTCTCCCACACTTTTATCAGCACTCTCTCTCTCTCTCTCTCTCAGTATTCTCATAGATTTATATCAGAACACAGGCAATATCACCTAATGTGTAAACGTATACAGTACAGGAACACCTAAAATACACACACACACACACACACACCTTACACACAAATACACACATCCACACCAACACAGTCTTAACAATTACCCGTACGTACACACCTATACACACATTCCAACCCAACCAGCCACACATACATCAACACTTATACAACATTTCGTACTCTCACACTGAACATTCCTCCTACCCGTCAGGTTTATCGAATTAGTTACAGGTTTATTCAAAGGGCTTCACCATACTTCATTAGCTTAGCAAGACTTCATTATGTTCTACCACCGTTTCAAGACGAGGTAAATGAACTTCTGACCTAGATTGTACATTATGCATACATGATTATACATTTTTCTGTTTCCAGTTTTACACTTACGTCATATCTACAATTCTCTTCCCCCCCCCTCTCTCTCTCTCCTGCACCACTACACATGACCATCACTTTCACTCTTACCAAGACCTAGAAGTGTACACCTCTCTCTCTCTCTCTCTCTCTCTCCACCTTCACCTGTACCTGTCTTACACCTACACATGACCATCACTTTCACTCTTACCTACATCCAGAAGTCTACACTTGGCACGAAAAATTATTCTCTCTCTCTCTCTCTCTCTCTCTCTCTCTCTCTCTCTCTCTCTCTCTCTCATTTTTACGTATATTTAATTGGGTATACGCTGGACTGGCTTTTTTTCTCTCTTTCATTACTTGTTTTTAACAGCAATAAAAGACATTCTGTGAGCAATTACCTAAACAAACCTAACCTAGTATAATAAATGAAAAGGCAATTATATCTATCTATCTATCTGTTTACATATTTATCTATCTACATTTAATCTAGTATATGTTAATAAGATTGAGGAGTCTCTCTCTCTCTCTCTCTCTCTCTCTCTCTCTCTCTCTCTCTCTCTCTCTCTCTCTCTCTCCGTCCATCCGTTTCTCCCTCCCTCCCTACCATCCTCTCTCTCTAATCGAGCTATCTCCCAGCCCTCTCACATACACTCACACACCTCCTCCTTGATCTAAACCCTCCCACACTCACTTCAACGCACTCTAGCAATCATTAAATCTCTCTCTCTCTCTCTCTCTCTCACACACACACACACACACACACACACACACACACACACACACACACACACACACACACACACACACACACACATCACCACCACATGTCCTTCACAAACTTCCTCCGAGCTTACTTTCTCTTGTAATGCCAGTTAAAGAAAGTGTGTGTGTGTGTGTGTGTGTGTGTGTGTGTGTGTGTGTGTGTGTGTGTGTGTGTGTGTGTGTGTGTGTGTGTGTGTGCAGAAAAGGAATGAAATATAAAACTGAAAATACAGATATGTGTGTGTGTGTGTGTGTGTGTGTGTGTGTGTGTGTGTGTGTGTGTGTGTGTGTGTGTGTGTGTGTGTGTGTGTGCAGAAAAGGAATAAAATATAAAACTGAAAATACAGATGTGTGTGTGTGTGTGTGTGTGTGTGTGTGTGTGTGTGTGTGTGTGTGTGTGTATATATATATATATATATAGATATATAAAATAAAAAAATATATATATATATAGATATATAGATATTTATATATATATAGAAATATATAGATATATATAGATATATGTTTATATTTATACTTATTATTGAGAGAGAGAGAGAGAGAGAGAGAGAGAGAGAGAGAGAGAGAGAGAGCAAGGACGCTAAACCAGTAATTACTGAAGTGAAAGTGTTGACACCCACTTAGGTGTCTCAGCATACAGACTATATTAGTGACAAGAAGACAGACATGTAGATTAATAAACAAATAGATAGACTGATAGATAGAGAGACAGATAGATGAACAGACAGACAGATAGAGATAGACAAACAGATGAACAGACAGACAGGTACATAGATAGCCAAACCAAAACGCACAAGGAGGCAGACAGATACAATGAAAGACTGTCATTCATATCGATACAGATATTCATAAAAAAAAAAAAGGACACAAATTGATGGAAATAGATAGGCATACAGACCAGCAGAAGGCCTATAACAGACAGATTCGCGAAGCTTTAAAAAAGAAAAAAGAAAAAATGAATGACAGGAAAGAGGGACAGCAGAGACTGATATGCACTGGCCATAATCATGAGGAAAGTGAACCTCGCGGCTGAAAAAACAAAACAGAATAAAACAAAACAAAACAAGCAAGTCACTAAAGAAAAGTAAAAGGGGCAAACCTCCAAGAAAACACAGAAAAGAAACACAGATGGCAAAAGAAACACCAAGAGAAATCGTAAAAACAAACAAACAAACAAAAAAAACGGCCAAACGAGAGCGTGAAATGAAGACTGAAAATTATACGAGTTGATGAAAAAGCAAAGGTTGAAAAAAGTGCAAATAGCGACAGAAACACAGTGAGGAAGAAATATGTAAAAAAAAAAAAAAAAGAAAAAAAAAACTGTACGTGTGTGTGTGTGTGTGTGTGTGTGTGTGTGTGTGTGTGTGTGTGTGTGTGTGTGTGTGTGTGTGTGTGTGTGTGTAGAGAAATGTTTACAGATATAATGCCACTCCAAGAAATACTAAAGAGTGAGCAAGCAAAAGAGAGAGAGAGCGAGAAAAAATTATTAAATGATGATGCCAACTTCAAGAATTACTTCCTTTGGTTATACCACATATACACATTTCTTTTTACTTATTCCAGACGATTTTATTCAACTTAAGACTGATCATTGAAATTCAAGGTGTTAAAACCCCTCCCCCTTTGACCCTTACCCCCCTAAGATAAATATAATCGTCAAGGTATTACAAGAAATAATGCGTTATTGTACTGAGCGAGTTTAAGGCGTAAAAATGAAAAAGAGAAAGAAACATAAGATAGAAGGGGAAACGTGATGTGAGCAGAAAAGGGAGAAAAGGAACAAGAATTATAAAAAAGAGGAAGGAAAACGATATTAGCAGAACACAGAAAAGAAACGGACAAAGATTTAAAAAAATATGCTATTCCAACAAATAAAGACAGACGGAAAAATGGAGAAAGAATGACAAGAGAAAGGGGGAAATAGGAGTCAAGGTAGATGGCACTTGACACAGTAAACAGAAGTATGTTGTCTCAGTCCACACCATAACATGGAAGATGATGGACTGCCTTCCTTTTCTTCTCGCTTCTTTTTGCCCTCTTCCTCGATGGGCGAATGTATGGAAGGAAGGAAGGAGGGAAGGAAGGAAGGAAAGAATGAATAAAACAGATCGAGGAGGGAAGGATATATTAGAAAGGAAGAAAAAAAATAAAAACTAACGATTTTCCTCCCAACCCTGGGCATAGGCCAGAGAAATCCAGTCCTCCTCCTACATGCTACACACCTTCACATGTCACCGTTTCTGTGCGCTAATACCCACTGTCCATACTGAACAGAGGTTGGTACGATGGTATTGAAAGAGCTCTCCTGTCTCTTTTGCTCTTCTCTTCCCTTTCTTCTTCTTTAAAGGGAAGGAGGAAATAAGGAAATGAATGCATGAATGAAAATTGGAAGGAAACAATGAAGATGGAAGCAAGAAATGAAGGAAGGAATTAAGAGAATACATGAATGAATGATTAACGAATGAATGATGAAGAGAAGGTAGGAAGAAAGAAAAAGAATGAAAGAAAATGACAAATACAAAAAGGGAACGAAGAGCAACAATAAAGGAAGAAAAAAAGGAAACAGGTGACTCCTCTCAAGGCAAAAAAAATAAGAGGACTGTTTTCTTGGTTCATATCATAACACTACGGGAGTCTCTCTCTCTCTCTCTCTCTCTCTCTCTCTCTCTCTCTCTCAGTTCCCCTTCTTTGTTACTGCACTTTTCCATTTCCAATACATTCTTTCTTACCTTGTTTCCTACTACCACATAAGTCTTTCATTCCTCTCTCTCTCTCTCTCTCTCTGCCTTCCCTCCTGCACCCTTAATCTGTCTTCGTTAAGCGTCACTTACGTTAATTTCACCTCTTTCTTACACCTCTGCGTCCTCCTTCCCTCCATTAATCTATGTTTCCAAACTCCTCCTCCTGTTGTTGCTGTTGCTGTTCTCTTCTTTTTCCTCTCTCTCTCTCTCTCTCTCTCTCTCTCTCTCTCTCTCTCTCTCCGCCTCCACCTTCCTTCCCTCCCACCTTCCGTCCTTCCTTCATTTTCTCACTGCCTCGTTTCCTCCTTCATTTTTCCCTCTTAAAATACTTTCTTCGGCCTCCAACTTTCCAAACTCAGGCATTATCCATTTCTCTCTCTCTCTCTCTCTCTCTCTCTCATTTCACAACTCTGGAAAGGCATCTGGTACTGGAGCGGTTTATTATTGCCATATCTAACCCCTCCTGCCCTAATAGTCCGTCTTAAGCTAAATAAAACCGCCAGGAAACTGCATGAAAAAAGTGAAAAAAAAAAAAAAAATCGTTGTGCTCAGAGGGTTAAACATCAGACGAAGCGATGGCATTCTTGGGATGAACAAAAAAGTCTAGCCATAAAAATAACAAAAAACAGTAAATACATAAATAAATAAATAAATAAATAAATAAATACATACCCGATAAATAAATAAAACTGTTAAGACTTCTGACATCTTGAAAATGTTACAAAGACACTGTTTTTTACCCTAACACAACGAGACACCCACTCCTGTACCAAGCAAAAGAGTTTGTGAGAGCAGCAAGGATAAAACAGTTAAGCTTTCTCACGTCCCCACCGAGTTCATTCTCACGCTTCCTCAACCCCTTTGCCTCTTAAGACTATAACCTGTTTATTTTAACTTGGCCTAAAACTGCCATCTCTCCTTCTTGGCGACAGACCTGTGACAAGAGAATAAAACTAGAAATGATGCTAGTCACGAGGAGGAGCTGTGGTAAAGATGCGGAACCATAACATTTCTTTTTCAGACAGTGCTACCGTAAACAATCTGCAAAATGACGAAAATCTGGGCTATGTTAGGGTGAACGAACTATGGTGTTATTTTAGGCAGATTAGAGAAGATTATTTTGTTCACTCGAAAAAAAAAAAATCCTGGCAGTGTCTTTTCTATTCTCTCTCTCTCTCTCTCTCTCTCTCTCTCTCTCTCTCTCTCTCTCTCTCCACCTCCATTCGTTCTTCCATTATTTTTCACCTCTCACATTTTTTGTCACTATTTCCCTCTCTATTCTTCCCCCATCCTCTCTCTCTCTCTCTCTCTCTCCCCCCTCATCTACATCCTCTTCCTTCCTTCATAATTTAACAACTTTCTTTTTCCTTTCTTCATCTACATCCTTCCATCATCATTTTTCTCTCCTTCCACCTTTTCCCCACCCTTTTCTTCCACCCATCTTCCAATAAAAATCCTTATGTTTTTATGCACGTGGTTGTAATTGTGGTAGTTGTTGGTGATGGCTGTAATTGTGGCTGATGAATCTATGAGCCCAGTCAGGTGGTGGTTGTTGTGGTAGCGGTGTGGTATAGTAGTCGCAGTGATGGTGCTTGCGGTGGTGGTGGTAGATGTGGTGGTAGTTGTGGCAGTAGCAGTTGTGGTACTTGTGTTGTTGTTGTATCGTTGCTGAAGATGAATGTGATAGTGTTTGTTGTGTTGGTGGTTTGTTGTGTGTGGTAGTTGTGTGGGAAGGTAATGGTAGCAGTGGTAGTTGTCGCAGGAGCGCTGCATATCTGTTACTCTGAAGGTATTATTATTATTATTATTTTTATTATTATTATTATTATTATTATTATTACTGTTATTATTATTATTATTATTATTATTATTATTATTATTTAGATTCATTAAAAACATCCGACTGTGGCCACTACTAATTATTTGGTAGTAATATTGTTCATGGTGCCTGTCGTAGTGGTGGCTGTTCATCGTGTGGCATGGCAGTAGATGTTACGATTCTGGCAACAGTGGTTTTGGTGGTAATTGTGCTATATTGTAGCTGCTGTGAAGGTGGTCTTGTCTTCATCCACACCCTTCCATCATCTTTTCTTCCCTCCTCCCACCTTCTAACCACATTTTTGTTCCATCCATCTTCTAACAAAACTCATTGTTTATGCACTACTGCACATTTTTTTTTTTTTTTAAGGCATTTGTAGTAGTGGTATTGGTAGTTAGTGTGGTAGCTACTGAGATCACTATGATGCCTTTATCCATGGTTGTTGTATCTGTTAATTGTAGAAGTATGAACAGGAAACACTAAAGTACTACCTGTAAAATTGTGTACTATTCCCGAGTGAATGTAACAGAAAAAACAATGCTGGTTGAAGGATTACCCCGTCAGTGCTATTCATCCATTCCTGTATTTATTTATTTATTTACTTACTGATTTATTTACTGATTATTTCATTTTTTTATTGCCAGACAATTTTATTGAGCATGGGAGACACCAAACTGGGAGAGAGTTACGAACGTTCCATTAACCACTTCAGTACTGTATTTTTTTTTAATATTCTTGCTACCAACAGACGATTTATTTCAGCTGAGACCCCACGAACTGAAGAAGGGGAGGGGTAATAATGATAGTGGGAGGTAGTGGTGGTGATGGTGATAATACTGGTAGCTGTGGAGAGCTGTGGTGGTGTTAGGTCATGAGGGTGCTGGTGGTAATGGTGGTACTTGTGGTGGTTTATGATGGTAGATGAAAAGTATGGCATTAATGGCACAAGTTAGGGCAGTGGTTAGTGAAGGGGGACCATGTTTATAGTTGCGGTAGGGATGTTGGTACCCTGGAGAAATGTTGGTTGAGAGGATGACAATTCTGATATTTTTTACAGCGTTGGTAATATGCAATACTGGAAGATCCGTAGTGCTGATGCTGTTAGTCGAGTGGTGAAGGTGTGTGTGTTTTTTTTTTTTATGTGTCCGACTCTGGGCATAGGCTTCACAGCCTGCTTTCAAGGCCCAGTAGCCCTCCTACGTACCGTACACCTCTACATGTCACCACTTCGGCGCTAACACCCACCGTCCATACTGAATACATGCTAGGGCTGTCTCACACAGGACTGGTGTATTTCGTATTAGCGGGGGTATTTTTATGACATGTCGGCGGGTCTTCTGGTAGATCAGTAAAGTCTGATTTTTATGAAATTCAAATCCTTAAACAGTTCCCTGCCCCAGCGGGATTTGAACCCGGGTCCGTTAGGACTACAAGCCACCTCTCTACCGATGGAGCCACAGCCTAGTGTTCTAGTGTTGTAGAAAGGATGATGGTTATTGTAAGAATGGTGGTTAATGTTGGTAGTTGTGGTGATCGCTAAGCTTCAGTTGAAATTTGAGATAATTATGATGATGATGTTCGTACTTGTGGATATGGTAATGCTGGTAGTAAGGAGTGTGGTGGTTATGGAAATGATGGTAGTAAGGAGAGCAGTGGTTATGGAAATATTGGTAGGGGTTATGGAAATGTTGGTAGTAAGGAGGGATGGAGGGTAGTTATGGTAATGTTGGTAGTTTGATTATGGTTTTGTTGGTAATGCAGAGGGTAGTTACGAGGTATTAGTAGTTTTAGGTTATGACTGCTGGGAGTTTTGGATATGGCAATGCTGATACTAGGGAGTGTAGTAATGGTAATGATGACTGACGCTGGTATGGCAACGTTTGTAGTCGTGACAGTGATGATACTAATGATAATATTAGTAGATATGGAAAGTAGTTTGAAAATGTTGGTAAAAGGGACGGTGGTTATGGGAGTGTTGGTAGTTTCTGGGTAGGTATGGTAATGTTGGAGGAATGCTGGCAGTATGGTCGGCAGTTATGGTAATGTTGGTAGTTGTGGTAGTCGTTGTGGTGACGGTGGTCAAGGGTAGGAAGACAGGTGTTCCTATTTCCTCCACCTGCTGACCTCTCACCATCGCTACCTACCTACCTACATACCTACCTACCTATCTTCCTTCCTTCCTTCCTTCTGTTCTGTTTCCCTCCTGTACTGTCCCTTCCTTCATTCCTCCGTTCCTCCTGTTCAGTTTTCCTTCCGTTTTGTCTTTTTCCTTCCACTTTTCATTCCTTCCTCCTGCCTTCCTTCCATCCTTCAATCCTTCTTCCTTCTTCGGTTTCATCTTTCTCCATTTATGCCCCCTTCATTTTTTGCTTTCTCCTTCTGCCAACCTTATTTTCTCTTTCCTTCCTTAAGTCCTTTCCTATTCACTTTCTCCTCCCTCCTTTCTTCCTCCGTGCTGTATTCATCCTTTCTTCCCCCCGTCTTACTCCCGTCCTTTCTCCTCTCCTCCATCCTTCCCTCCTGCTTTCCTTCTTATTTCGTTACATCCTTCCTTCCTTCCTTTTACCTACCTCATTTCCTGCATCACTTTCACCTTCTCCTCCATATTTCCCCTTTCCCATCTTTCTTTCCCACTTCCTGGCCTCCTCTTCTTTCAACCCCCTTCTCTCCCTCTTTCCTAACTCCTCTCCTCTTACTCTCCCTTTCACTTCCTTTCCTCTTTCCTGCTATCAAGTTCTCTTTCCCTTGCCCCGTATATCCGTACTCCTTACTTTGCCTCTACTCTCTCTCTCTCTCTTCCTTCTCCCCACCCCCTATTTCCCACGCCACTCTTCCTCCTCAATATTCTTTCTCGGAATTTTCTCACGATTCACGTCTCCCTCTCCCTTGAAGGTTTTCTTTTCCATGCTCTTATTTTTCCACCTCTTCTTCTCTTCCTACTTCCTGATTCCCCTCCCGTACCTCATATTCTTTCCCTGCTTACTTATTCCCCTCTTTCCCCTCTCCTTCGTCCTCTTATTTCCCTACCTACTTATTCCTCTCTTCCCCCTCTTCTTCCCGACTTTCATATTCCCTTCTCCCTTTTTCTCTCTTCCTGTAAATCTTTTATATTCCTTCTCTTGTTTCAAATTCTTTCCTTTCTCTCTCCATCCCCCCCCCTCTCTCTCTCTCTCCCTTGACCTCTGTAACCAACTTTTCTCCAGACTCATAAAACAAATACCACAGTCATAGCCTACCTTTACACAATGAGGCCCGGGTTTTTTTTTTTTTTTTCACTGTATTCTTGCCATTTCCAGACAATTTTATTCACGCCAGGACAAACTTTTCACGCAAGAGGAGTTACAATATTAATAAACGCTTTCATCTGGGAAGCCCATTCGTATGCACAGAGGACGTCACGCTGAGTCAAGGGGTCACGTAAAAGTGCTACGGAAAGACCAGTAGATATTACATATATTATTTGCTTTTCCCCTCCATCCTTTAACTCTCACAGCCACGGCGGCTCAGTGGCTCGGCATTCACATCTTCATCTGCCCGTGTGCCCCGTAAATCTGGGGTTCGAAACAGAGCCATGGCGGACATTTAATCATTTTTGCAATAAGGCACATTCCTATAGCACGTTTTTTTTTTTTTTTTTTTTTTAGTACACTCCTATTATCATACGATTTTATTAAACACAGGATGGCCGTGATGATAAAAGGGTTAACGAAAGCTGCATGTACACCCTCTAAAAAATTTTTCGGCACCCCCTGCTCTGATACCTTTCGCAACGATCACTGTTACAGACGGCGAGAATACGTGGTGTGGCTGATGCCCCTGTACCTCTCTCACTCTGCCACTGGATTTCATCATTAGCGGACGAAGTAACACACACCAGCAACACAGGGCCAGGGATACCAAGCACACACCGAAATTCAGGAGATGATTCAGAATGCTTCGTGTGGTGTATCATAATGTATCGTGTCGTAAGGGTGCCGAAACTTTTTTTATAGCCTGTACACCCTCCACCCCGAAAAGCATACCTTAATCTGAATAAAATCGCCCGAGGACAGCAAGAATGAAATATAAAATGTCCTCTGGCTGACGGAGTTACGTGAGCGCCTGTAAACATACCATTTGCACACTATGGTCAGTTTATTTTCATCTGGCCAAACTGAGTAACTTATTCAATTTTAATACTAAGTCGTGGCTACATAAGGTCTACTTGATAATTTCATGTGAATTAGAAATGAATTAACCCTACAATCTGACAACATTTGGCCATTAACCCAGGTTAAAAAGGGTTTGAGATCTACAGAGTAAAGGCACTATATTCATAGCCTGTCCCTTCATACCGACCACACACACACACACACACACACACACACACACACACACACACACACACACAAAATCAATTCATATCTTCCAATTTCATCTGCACTACTCTTACTGCAAATACTCCTTCCCCATTCGTACCAGATCAGCATGGGTACGACTTCATTTTGGCTATCACTCTCTTCAAGTGGTGAGATCCGGTCCTGTAGTGAACATCATACGGAGTGATTTACAGATAACATTTAACTTCCAGCATTTTCTCTTAGCTCCTTCAGTCGAATTATGTATTTTTTTTTTTTATTCAGGGTAGCGGCTGATGACTTTTATTCATGAAAGGAGAGGCCTAGTTGGGTGAAGGTATTGGCTATTATATATTCTCTCCTCTTACTTTAATTTCCTCCTCTCTCGCATCTACTTCCACCTCCGGTTAATATTATTATTCCAACTTGTAATAATCTACATTTCTTCCCCGTCTTCTTTCTGTTCTCCTTTTCCCATCTCCTTCACTTCTCCTGTCTCATACTTTTCTACCTCCTTCTCTTCCTCCTCCTCCTCCTCCTCCTCCTCCTCTTCTTCTTCCTCCTCCTCTCCTTTCCTTTCTTCTCCTCCCCTCTCCCTTCCTCTCCTCTTCTTCTTCTTCCACCTCCTCCTCTTCCTCCACCTCCTCCTCTTCCTCGACCCCCTGCTGCTGTTAATGGTCATAATTTTTCTTCCCTTTCACACATATCGTTACGCATCTCTCTCTCTCTCTCTCTGTCCTCTCGATTCCTCCAACTTCCAAATTTCTCTCCTCCCTCGTCTCCTTTCCTCCTTCCTCTCTTCTTTCCTCCAGCTTCCCTCCAACCCCTCCCCCCTACACCGACCATCCTGGACATTCTTGCTCCAGCCGTTTCTCGTTTAGGACATTCCCTCCATACTAACTCTCTCTCTCTCTCTCTCTCTCTCTCTCACGATCCAACTTTTCTCTTTTTCCTTTTGTCCATTCTTAAACTCTCCAATTCTCCGTAACTTTTCTCTTTCTGTTCCCTCCCTCTCTCTCTCTCTCTCTCTCTCTCTCTCTCTCTCTCTCTCTCTCTCTCTCTCTCTCTAACGTCCCTCCAGGCTCCTATCTCAGCCCATTTCTCTCTTTCTCCTGTCTCTCTTAATCGCCGCTTTCTTTCTCCTTTCCTTTTAAATGTCTTCCTTCCGCCCTCTCCTTCCTTACCCCACAGCCTTCCTCTTTCTTCGTTCTCCTTCGTCTGTCTTTACTTTTCTTTTTGTTCCTTTCCTTTGCTACACTTTTTCGTTCCTTAATTATATTTTTATTTCTTATTATAATTATGTTTTCTTGTTTCGGTATTTTCCTTAATTCTATCTCTTATTTTTCCTCTTTTTAATTAATTCTGATTTTTTTCCCTCTGTCCATTTTGTATGTAACACAGACACAGACACATGGACACCCACCCACATACACACAGACACAAAACCTCTCCTTTTCTGTCTGTCAGTCAGTCTGTCTGTCTGTCTCTGTCTCTGTCTCTGTCTCTGTCTCTCTCTCTCTCTCTCTCTCAGCCAAAGTAGGATCACACTGCATAATGGTCTACTTGCCTCTTCATCCCTTAACACGAGCTCACAACACATTATAGTCTACTCTGGCTATAGGCCTTACTCCAGGTGACACAGGAGGCTTCGTTGCACCTCTTCATTAGCGACTTATTTTGCATCAATAACATACAAGGTGGATACTGAGATGTAATGCGCAAAATAAATCACCGAAGAAGAACTGTTAGGAAATCACCAGTGCCACTCCGAATAAGACCCTAAAGACGAAGGATTTTACTACTAGGCACCAAGAATTTTCTATCGACCAAGGGTTATTTATTTATTATTTTTATTGTCCAAGGGTAAACAATTATATCCATGAACGCCTCAATTATGGCTGATGACTTTATGTTCTGATGATTATACCTGTAGATCAGAACCCCCCCCCCCCGTCACGTTTTGAATCCGATTATTTATTCTTATCTATCTATCTATATATCAATCTCTCTATATCTAATCCATCTATTTATTGAAGCCGCTTTCAGGCCATTTAATTTAACTTTCTAGGTATATCTTGTAGTAGAGGGACTAATAACGGATGAATCTAACCCCACCATTTCGAAAAGTCTCTTCTAAGCTGAAATAAGTCAACTGAGAAAAACATCCTCGGGTCAAATCCAAAGAGATTCAATTTTGTGGGCAGCCAAGTGTAGTAAATTTGACTAGTAACCAAGGAGATTCGTTCCTACTTCATAACACTGACTCGTTCAATTTCACGCCACCATGACTTACCATTCGAGGTGTGGGAATGAGGCAGTTCCCTCAGATGAAAAACATACCGATCATACAGTTCATACTAAAGGCAGGAGTGAATTGAGTGAGACGTCCTTGGGCTGACAGGGTTTAAGGGTGCATAACAGAGCCACTTACTCGCTCACTTTCACGTCTCACTCCATTTACCCCGTCTCTTTTAACCTCTTTCTCCCCCCCCCCTTTTTTTTTTTCGTTTATTTCAACCTATTCTTTCTTTTCTTTCAACTTACAATTTCTGAATTTCTCTCTCTTCTTTTGCTCTTTTCTTCTACTGTCCTGACCTTCTTTCTTACTCTTAAATTAGTTTCTTTCTTCCTTCCGTCTCTTCCTCTTTTATGTGAGCCACTCTTTCATCCTTTCTGTCTTCCATCATCCGGTTGTTCTCCAATTTTATTATGGATATTATTTAACAGTTACAATATATGGGTCGTAAGCATCCTAATAAAACCGTGAGATTTTTAATAATGATGATGGTACGATGATGATGATGATAAATTCCCAATAAAATGAGTTCTGTTCCACTCTTTAAGCTTTCATAGTAACTTCTGTTTTCGTTTTCACTAATTTCCCCTTACTTCTCTCACTCTCTTATATTCCCTCATATTTTTCTCTCTTTCCCCCTGTTTTTTCCTTCCTCCCGTAATTCATTCTTTCCTTCCATCCTGCCATTCGCCTAAGGTCCCCCCCATCTCTCTCTCTCTCTCTCTCTCTCTCTCTCTCTCTCACACACACACACACACACACACACACACACACACACACACACACACACACACACACACACACACACATCCTTCACTCTTCTCCCTATCCTTCTTCCTTCCTCTTTTCCCCTTTCACTGTGTTTACGGCTCTTCTCATCCCCCTTGCCATTCTCACTGTACTCCCCACTGCCCACCCTCCTTGTCCGTTTGTCTGTGTCTGTCTGTCTGTCTCACATCCGAATGGCCCACTACACCAGGATATCACAAGCCGTATAAGAGCCAGGAAACTTTTTATGATCCAGCCAAACACACAAGGCAATGCTCTCAGTGATCACATTAAGGGAATCCAGTCCTATGTGAAGCTGTAGGAGTGCCATGATAGTGTGATCCCCTTGCCATTAGTACTCATTTTATGTACCTTGTGACTTGCCCTCTGGATCCTACTTCAGCCCCATCCTTTAGGTGGGAAGAGATGTTTGGATGATGATGATGGTGATGATGATGATGATGACGATGAACTTTCTCTGCTTCAATGTCTCCCCTCCCTCCTTCCTTACCCCTCTCCTCTCCCTCTCTCTCCCTCCCTTCCTTAACTCCTTCATTTCTATCGCGTATTCCTTCACTGTTTCTAGACAATTTCATTCAGTAGAGAAGAGGCTTTTCGTACTGGAGGAGTTAGATACAGCCTTCATTAACCTTTCCACCACGAAAGAGTTCTTCAAAGATTAATAAAATTGCCTGGAAGTATCTGGAATAAATAAAAAAAACACAAGCGCTCCGACTGTGATCATATAAAGAGAATCTAGACCTATGTGAAGCCATATCAGTGCCACGATAACGCGATCCTGACCACATAAATAGTTTCTTTATATCATATGCTGCCTATCTGTTACAAATGGACCCTGCTTCTCTCTCTCTCTCTCTCTCTCAACATTCATTTCATTCGAGCTAAGGTGGGACGAATTTTTTTTACATTTACGGGAGGCTTTTCATAATAAAGAGGTTAACCCCTTCAGTTATCATGACGCCTTAATTTAGCTGATTCTTGCTTCCTCCAGACGATTTCATTCAACTTCGGGAGCATCCCTAGCCGTGAAGGTGTTAATCAGTGCTATATATAAAACCCCTCTTGTTAGAAAAGTCTCAGGTCTCTCCTAAGCTGACTGAAATCGTCTAGCAGCAACATGAATCAGCTAAATAGTCACTACACTGAAGGAATGACGATTATGTATTGGAACACGTACGCGATATTTCCAGATATTTAGAACCTACTTTCACAAACCCACATCTAATTCCATTACGGCTGATACTAGACGATTTCATGCAGTGGCTAAGGGAACACAAAGAACACAAATATCCCAAGCTAAACAGACCTTTCTTTTTTTTTTTCACCCTCCTGGCTATTAAACGATACTACCACAGCTCAGTGCGATAATGCAATAGATACTTAACATTTACTTACATTTTGCCATACGTACTGTAAATATTTAATCCCCTCTCTCACCCATCAATCCCAAATTAACGATGCTGTCTCAATACAAAAGCGATATAATGCATTTTCGAGGCTTTGATTTTTTTTTACCTGATAATTAAATTCTGTAACGTTATATGATTAGTCTTCTAAAAAAAAATCTCTAGGACTCAAACGGTTGTGTGGTTAGACTCTTAAACAGTAATAAATGACTCATACGACAAAATTAATACTTATTTCTTTCAGACAGGTGACGTTCTATGCAGATTCGTTTATTCTTCCTCCAACTACACAAATATGTTCAGCTTAGGAGTGCCTTTCTTAAAATCAGGGGTGAAGTATATGGTCTTTTAAATACCCATTCATACAACTGATAGTTCCTTAAGATAAATAAAAACTAGTAAAAAAAAAAAATAGAAAATACGACTTATAAGAGGCTAAACGATACTAGGATATAAAAAATAATGACAGGCTATTAATGGACACGCACAGACGGATCCTCTTTCGATACTGACAGGACACCACAGCCTGCACCATCACCACACATGCGGCTGACGTGGGAAGCATTATACAACACGACCACTGTATAACTCCCCCTAATATCATATCATCCGGCTTACTCTAACGCTGTTCCTCACACTACACGACCCGGTTACGATGGTCTACACACACACACACACACACACACACACACACACACACACACAAAACACGCGACACAAAAACATACATACTGTACATCCACACTGATAGCCTACACACACACACACACACACACACACACACACACATACACGGACACTGACAGCCTACATACACACATAATTATACAGAAGCACACACACACACAACACACACACACACACACACACACACACACACTGATAGCCTACATACACATATATACAGAAACACACACACACACACACACACACACACACACACACACAACACGCGACACAAAAACATACATACATCCACACTGATAGCCTACACACACACACATACACGGACACTGACAGCCTACATACACACATACAGAAGCACACACACACACACACACACACACACACACACACACACTGATAGCCTACATACACATATATACAGAAACACACTAAGACTCAGTTCTTACACCTATCAACCCGACAAAATCTTCCACAGGTATACCCATTAATGTTTAATAATATTCAGCTTAATCCTGCATCATCCTTGAACATGCTTGGGGTTTCATTTACTCAGGACTTATCTTGGAAAGATCATATTACATCTCTTGTAAAATCTGCTTCTAAGAGATTGGGTGTGCTAAGCCGACTCCGCTCTTTCTTTACCCCTGCACAATTGTTGACTCTATACAGAGGTTTTATCCGCCCCTGTGTGGAGTACAACTCTCATGTGTGGGGAGGCTCCCCACATACAGCTCTTCTCAATAGGGTGGAGTCAAAGGCTTTTCGTCTCATTAACTCTCCTCCTCTTACTGACTCCCTTCAACCTCTGTCTCTTCGCCGCACTGTTGCATCTTTATCTCTTTTCTATCGCTACTTTAATGGTCACTGCTCCTCTGAACTGTCTGCTTGCATTCCTCCACCTCTACGACGGGCGCGTAGCACCCGTCTGGCAGCAAACTCTCATCCCTTTTCTGTCCAACTCTCTAATGCAAGAGTTAACCGTTACTCCCAGTCTTTCATTTATGCAACAGGTCAACTCTGGAACTGTCTCCCTCTGTCTGTATTTCCTGCTGCCTATGATCTCCAGTCTTTCAAACGCAGTGTGTCCAGGCATCTCAAAATGATCGGATCTTGAATTTGGCTCTCTATTGTATTTTGTTTTTCTCTTGGAGGGAACTGTTACTGCGGGCCATGGCCTTTGGTTCCTTCTTCCTCGCATAAAAAAAAAAAAAAAAAAAAAAAAAATCTCTTTCTGCGCTCCCAATGTCCCTTTCTCTGTCTCCCGCACTCCATGCTACAGAATGAAATCAGCCATACCTACACCAGTGATCCCCACCATTAATGGATAACACAGTAACACCAGAAATGAACGTGATATCGCGCTAGACATGAAGGATACTGTAGTGTGTTTGCTCTACCCTGACAATCCCTAACTCCTCTCGGCCAGCTGACGACCATGTGTAGTCAAAATGGAGGGTTGATCTGACTAGTAATCAAAAGACTCTCATGCTTAACTCAAAACTAAGACTCACTGAAACTTCACGCAACCTGGACTGGAATTTAAGTTAAGGGGTGGCCCGGTTCCGCCAGGTGAAAACAAATTGACTATAGTGAAGGGGTAAGAGGAGCAGACGGGAATAGGAGGACACAGCGGCGCGGACGTGTGGCTGTTTTGTTATGGAATGTCTGAAGGGCCGGGACAGAGGATGAAAGGTCGGGAGGGCAGGGAGGAGGAGAAGGGGACAAGAGGAAACTGAATGAAAAGAAGGAGAGAGGAGGAAACTAAATGAGGAGGAAGTGAGAGGAGGAAACTAGATTATTGGTGATGATGATGATGATGATGATGATGATGATGATGATGATGATGAGGAGGAGGAGGAGGAGGAGGAGGAGGACGACGACGACGACGACGACGACGACGACTAGGACGATAACAGATTAACGAAAACGATGACGAACGGAAAAGAAGGGACGAATTCGGACACGGACGTGAAAAGGATGACAGTGCAAGGAAACTAAAAAGAAAAGAAATGTTGCTGAGAGAATATCCATGACCTAGGAAGAAACCAGGAAGATAAAAAACAACAAGCGAGATGATACCGAAAGAAAAGTTACAAGGGGAGAAAAGAGGAAACAAGGAAGAAAGTAGGAGGAAAGGACAAGAAAGGGGGGGGGGGATGACGCCATGAGACCAGATTAATAGTACCAATAGATAGATAGATAGATAATATTTTGTCCCGTTTCAAGGTCGACTTACTCCGCGAAACCCAGTAACAGGAGCCAGGAACAGTTTATATTTAGGTTCGTAATTTAAGTGGTTTGGTTGATTTCGCAACACGTTTTCCTAAGCAGTTTACTCAGCACAATATATGTCAACATTCTCTTGATGTTATTGGAGCAAACAATGGAGATATTAACACCAAATAAACGTGTAATAAGCTAAACAAGTCGCTATGAGAAAGATGATACGAAGCTCAATGCCATTCACAATACAGCCCTAAACTGGCACTGCGTAAAAAATGTCTCCAATTTTACAGTGCTATACCCGGTACCCTTTTTACTCTAATCTGGTTAAAATTGCCATCCCTTAACCTTCAATGCTGAGCTTAAAAAAAAAAAATAAATAAAAAAATAAAAATAAGAGTACGGCGCTAGTAACGATGAAGTATAATAGAAAAGATGAAAAGAAACAGTATTGCCTTTTTCTGCCAATCAGGTACGCGATATAAAATGCAACAGGACGAAAATCTGGACCAAGTTAAGGCGAAAAGTGTGTAGTTGTTACCATCTCAAATGGAAAAAAAATGAGAATAATAATGCATTCTATGATTCTCAAACATAAGAAATGTTAAAAAACAAACTTGAACAAGAAAAATGAAAATAAGAATCAGAGGAAAAAACTGCAGAGAAGAAACGTAAAGTGAGGAAAAGAGGAATGACAAAAAAAAGCAAATACATATAAGGTAGAGAGAGAGAGAGAGAGAGAGAGAGAGAGAGAGAGAGAGAGAGAGCAAAGGCCAGCAGTGGAGAGGTGAAGGAGGGACAAGGATCCTGAAGTGTGGCCGAGGAGGAGGAGGAGGACTAGAGAGAGAGAGAGAGAGAGAGAGAGAGAGAGAGAGAGAGAGAGAGAGAGAGAGAGAGAGAGAGCGCGCAAAGGCCAGCAGTGGAGGTGAAGGAGGGACAAGGATCCTCAAGTGTGGCGAGGAGGAGGAGGAGGAGGAGGAGGAGGAGGAAGAGGAGGAGGAGGAGGAGGACTAGAGAGAGAGAGAGAGAGAGAGAGAGAGAGAGAGAGAGAGAGGGAGAGAGATGAGTGGCCCTGTCGTCATGGTAACACCCAGTCAACATGCGGAAGGAAGGAAGGGTGGGAGAAAAAGGAAGGAAGGAAGGAAGGATGAAAGGAAAGAAGGAAGGATGAAAGGAAAGAAGGAAGGAAGGAAGGATGGAAGGAAAGAAGGAAGGAAGGAAGGAAGGAATGTAGGGTGGACGGAGGAAAGGATGGAGAGAAGGAAGAAAAAGGAAGGATGGAAGAATGGGCAAAAAGAGGAAAAAAGAAAGGAAGGAAGGTAGGATAGGAGAAGAGGAAGGAAGAGAATGGAGAAAGAAGTATGAGGAACCAGGAGGGATGAACACAGCCGGATGGAAGGGAAAAGAAATAATGCGGAAGGAGAGAAAAGAAGTGAGTTCCAGAGACAAGGAAAAAGGGAAGGAAGGAAGGGTACAAGAAAAAATGCAGGCTAAGTGAAAAAGATGGAAGAGGAGGAGCAGAGGGTGAAAACGGAAGGAAGGCAGAGAGAGAGAGAGAGAGAGAGAGAGAGAGAGAGAGAGAGAGAGAGAGAGAGAGAGAGAGAGAGAGAGAGAGAGGCATAAGGGACGGAAAGAAGAAAAGATAAGAGAAAACGAGGAAAAAGAAAGGGGGAAGAGGGTAAAGACGATAATGAGTGAAGGAGAAAAAACGGATAAAAAGATGCAGGAAGAAAACAAGGAGGGAACAAAGGAGTAACTTCTAAGTGAGGCCACTGGACATCACTTTCGGTAAATGTAGAAGTGACCCACTGCTATCCATGCTTTACAGCTGAAGGACAAGTGCAAGTAAAGAAGCGATTTCATGAAGTGGCAACCAGAGTGAATGTGAGAGTCTGAACGTGTTAATGGAGAAACCTCGACAGGGTGTGAGCATATGATTGTGTGCAGTATACTCTCCGTCAGGCAACTTGGCTTTAAGCCCTGTCTCTCTTCACGCACCGCCCGCAAAGTCGGTGCGGAGAGGCGGGGCCACGACTTCAGGAAGGGGTCGGAGTTTAAGAGACAATTTATCTGACGAAAGGTTGAGTTTTGTTGGCACTGAAGACTTTGAAGCACTTATTATTAGGTTAGTCTTTATTATTATTATTATTATTATTATTACACATTAATATTTACTACTGCATTTTTGTTTTTTTGCATCAGATACATACAAGATGTATGTGACTGACGCAAGTACTGAATGAATCTTCAATGAAGAGGCATTACGAAGTGCCCCACAACAACAAGACGAACGCAAGATATGTAAGGACGCACTTTTACCATATCATCTTAAATGTCCTCCCCAGGTAAGATCGAACCATGGTCTAGTCACACCAGACAAGCAATCTAGCCATTCCACCATCGGTGACGAGACAAAATGGTGTGGAAGTTGGGTATAGAAATGGTGAGACGACGTAGAAACCTGGGTGACAGGGAAATACGAGTAAAAAAAAAAAATGTGTGAGACAAAGAATGAAAGACACAACAAAAGGGTAGGTGGAGAACAGATTGGCCGAGACACAGAGAACCTCACAAAAGTGGGGGGAGGGGGGAGAAGGCGAGTGTGATGAGAGAGAGAGAGAGAGAGAGAGAGAGAGAGAGAGAGAGAGAGAGAGAGAGAGAGAGAGAGAGAGAGAGAGAGAGAGAAATGAAAGTAGTAACAAGAGAAAATACATCACAGAAACGAAGACAAAAGAGAATAAAGAGCCAGGGTGAAGAGAAAGTGCGTCTCCTTAAAGAGTGACCCTCCAATCAATAGAGGTGTCTCGTGTCTTGCCCTCTCAAGCACCGCAACCCCACAACATTCTATTTTCTCAACAACATTCAATTTTCTCCACCACCTAACCCATTCTCTCCATCATGTATCCTATTTTCTATAACATATACTCAATTTTCCCCATGACAACCCATTTTTTCAACAGCATTCCATTTTTTCCACCATATTAATAATGCTTCTCAAGAACATGCCATTTTCTCTATCACATATTTATCGTAGTCTCACCAATATAGGCTACATCATTTCTTTTCTTTTTTTTTAACCACAAAACCAAATTTCTCAATGACAATACTAACACTTCAATCCACACATTTTTTTTATACATCACTTTCTCATCGCATCCCATCCTTGCTGTTACAAAGCTTATTTACTCTCATTACATGCTTCACTATCATCATAAAAACTCTGAACGGTACCTAACAGCTTATCATCTACACCGAACATACCCAAAACCTTCTACAATCTTTCTCTGTCTACTTTGTTGTATGCCTTTTCCAGATCCATAAATGACATAAACACCTTACAGTCCATCTAGCAAGCCTTCTCCACTATCTGTCTCACTGTAAATATTTGATCCACACATTTATCCATTTATTTATTTACTTATTTATTTATTTTGAACCATATTCTTCTGGCGTAAGAGATTTTGAGGCGCCTCTTCCTCCGCCATCAGTTATGCCTACTATATCTAAATATCCACCTGTTTGTTCATAAAGCCAATTACCTCTATACAAAAAAAAAAAAAGAACAGACACCTAAAATTCATGGTGTAATATGGAAAGCAAAATGCAGATAAAGTAATATTACGAATTTATTTACAAACACCATACAAACCTTCTTAGTACATTTTTCCTTCCTTCACTCTTTCCACTCTTCGCCTCCGTATTTCCTTCCGCTTACGAGAATTTAGAGCTGATTTTGAGACGCTACCTCCTTCAGTACGATGACGCCATTTATAACTAACAACTTCACTAAGATGAGGCCATTTGTTTTGCACTTGCTATCACAGGCGACTTTTTTTTTTTTTAGTTCAAGAAGGACATTTTCAAAAGAAGAGGTTAATGCTATATCTAATGCTTCTTGTTTGAAAGGTGTCCCCTATGCAGTAATGATAAAAATAATCGCCTGTAGATAGCAGGAATTCAACTGAACTAGTCACTAGACTGAAAGGATTAAATCTTGCTCTCTTAAAGATAATTTTGTTCAGCTTAAGAGAGATATTTAGGACTGAAGGAGTTATACAAAGCCTTCCTTGTTTCTCTGACTATAATGGAAGCTCTCTTTAAGCTGGACAAACCAGTTTAATGGTGGCACGAGTTAGAGATATTCTCGCCTTCGTTAGACCTAAATTAAATGATGACAATTGTTAAATCTTCCATCACTGTTGATTGTAGCTTGCTTAATGATCTACACTTGTCTTAAAAACGAATATGCTATAGATATTCAAAGAACCTGACGAAAATATAAAACTAGGGAAAATCCAGAACTCTTTCAGTACTATGGATATTATCGATACTCCTTTGGTTAATTGTTCATATCTTTTTGTGACTGGTTCTAGCTCCTACTACCTGAGGGCGTCTAAACAAATCTGAATAAAATAATAAGACGTTAAAATTAATACACGGTAAAAAAAAAAAAAAAAAATTGACAATTACAAATACATTAGGCAAAAAAAAAAAAAAAAAAAAAAAAAAAAAGTGAATATAATGTAACAGTGGTCAAGATATTTTGGAGGTAATAAATCGCGACATGTGTAGAAAGCGGTAAACTAGGAAGGTTGTAAGGCATCCGTCCTGACTGCCTGACACACACACGGCATCAGGTGAGAGAGAGAGAGAGGAGACTGTCGCCCCTTTCTTCCTTTTTACGATCGCCTCCCTCTTCAAAGCAGTGCGCCCATGAACCATGCGTTCTTTGGTATAAACACTCACAAACCTCGGGAACGACCGGTGAAAAGGGTAACTTTGGCACCGTGCACACACACACACACACACACACACACACACACACACACACACACACACACACACACACACACACACACAAATTCCTTTCACAAATACACACTCAAATACATAACCAAGATTACCCGTCATCTGTGAGTCACGTAGACCATAATAATACTATCAGATGAAAAGTTTACGATTATGTATCCATTTTGGATGACTCTCCATGCTGGCTGCGTGACATGTGAACTCAAGCTGTGACTCTAAACAACTTTTATTAATAACTTTTCCTTCTGCAATCAATACTATCTGAGATTTGAGTTTTCGACACAGACAAACACACACACATACATTTCGTACAAAAATAATGACCATCGACTTCGTCTACCTGGCTCAACTTTCTGACATACAAATTCATACACAAACATACAAACTTATACAAACTAACACACGCACTCATACACATAAGCAAATACCGACACCCTCCGCCCCTCATCCCCTCACTTCCCCCTTCCCCCCCTCACACCCACAGCGAGATGATCCCGTTCAAGGTAACATCGCTCCAGGCGGGCCGAATCACTAGTCCGAGACGGCTCAGGGGACGCCTAATGAACCGCTTCGAAACCCGACCCTACCACTCAACCGCAGCTAGAGCCTCGTAATGGCCGCCTCAAATTAGACTCAACTGGACACTTTCACCTAATTATATGAACATTTTTCCTAATTTCAAGTCCAATGTCAGACAAAATTTCAACCATTTTCCGAACTGCTTGGGAACCTGACTCTCCCAATGAACTGCAGCATAAGGCTGGAAATGGTCCCAACAGATTAGCCTCAGTCGGACATTTTCATTTCATAAAACCCTTTTCACTGTAATTTCAACAGCAGAATCACAATTATTCTGGATATTTTTTACAAAAATTCTCTGAAACCCAGTTTACCCCACAGAAATTCATCAAGAGATTAACTTCCACGGAAGATTTTTACTTGACTATATCTCTGTTTTCCTCTTTTAACTGCAGCATCTCACAAGATTTTAATCTTTACTTCCATTTTAACATTTCCACTAAACTTCTGGAGGGTCATAATGACCACGACAGATTGGTTTGACGAACAGCTTCATTTGATTATATACGATATTTCCCACTTAATTATACCACTTTCTTTTGTAAAGGTCATGTTAGATCACAATGGTCATGTCAGATTAGCTAGGACTAGGCTATACATTTTGACTTGGTTATTTGACCTTTTCACTTAATTATGTCCTCGTTTTTTTCTCTATCATCACAGTATCACAGGAATTTTAATTATGTCCTCGTTTTTTTCTCTATTATTACGGTATCACAGGAATTTTTAACCTTTTACTCCCCTAAAGAATGCCTCCAAATATGACTTAACTACAGAACAGCATTTGCAGGGTTAAAATGGATGTGTTCAGTTTGGTTGGACAAAGTATATAGGCTTGATTACATGACTGCTGCCTGCAGTGAAGGCGACATGTCTAAAAGTGATCCACTTGGGGGATCATTTTTTTTTTTTTTCCTTTTTCATGGAAAGTTCGAATATCTGCTCTTCGTGAGCTCTGGGCGATTTTCTTATGAAATACTAAGTTGCTCGGCTTGAAATTTGAATTGATTTACCATGTCAGCTGTAGCACCAGATGCCACATCAGCTGACTATTATGCGATTTTCAATTTTGCCTATAAAGAGGCATTTTAGCAACTTTTCTGTGATATACAAAGTTGTTCAGCTTGAAATTTTGAGTTGATTTGACATGCCATCTATTGCCTCAGCTGATGCATAGTTTCGCCACAGGTCTATGAGGACAGCCTCTTCTTGTTTCACTCAGTGTCATCATGTTTTTCTCTAATTTCAACTGCACTATCAAAAGAATTTTCAATCGTTTAAAATGTTCTGAAACGCGACCTTCATAATGAATGGAATTCAGATCATGATGGTAGTGTTTGATTTGCTTAACCTTGCTATTTCCACTTGACAATATATTTGTTCTCTTATTTTAACTTCAATATAACAGAAATTTGCAAATCTTTTACAACCTAATGAGACGCCTTGAAACCCAAGCTTCCTTCCCGCTGGTCTGCGGCAAGAGGGTCATAATGGTCACTCCAGATTAACCTGGGCTGCAAATTTTCACTTGATTATTTGACCTTTTCACGTAATTTTCTTTATTTCTCAAACTTCAAATACAGTATCACAGAAACTTTTAATCATTCACTAGCTCATAAGCTGCTTCTAATCCTGACTATCCCACTTCAAAGCATCGAAAGGACCATCGACTTTGCCTAGCTTGATAGGAAATTTTCAAATGCACATCTAAATTTTTCTTTCTCTACTTTGAACTGCAGTGTCTGAAAATAAATAAATAAATAAATAAATCTATCGTTTATTATCTTATGAACTACTTTGAAATCCTGCCTTCCTACTGAAGTTCAAGAAAATTATCAATGATGGTGTCTGATAAGCTTAGCATGGACAAGATATCTTCTCCTTATAAAAAAGAATCTCTACATTGAACTGCAGTGTCAAAATAAAGTTCTATCTTTTATTTGGTTATTAAATCCTTCATAACCCGACCTCCCTATTGAACTGCATCAAGAACATTGCAATGGAGGTCTGATTAGCTTGGAAGGTAGAGTTTCATTTAATTATATGCTACTATCTTCTGTAATTTTAACTGTAATATCACGGACACTTGAAATCCTTTACTCACATATGAAATGCTTCGAATTTCGACCTTCCTACTGAACCGCTTCAAGAGGGTTGTAATGGCAAAGTCAGATTAGTTTGGCCAGGAAATCTGCACTTGATTAGCTTTATTTCTGTAATTTCACTAACAGTATTTTCAGTTACAAATGGTACAAGATTCCTATATTGCACTGCCTTTATGAACTATTCTGATGCCTGATCCCCATACTACATTGAAGCAGAGAGGTTGTAATGGCGGGATAAGAGTAATCGTCGGCTGAACATTTTTCTCTCGATTATCTGAACTTTCCTATAATTGTTAATTCCTATAATTCTACACGGTCCAACTGCAATATCACGGAAAGTTTCAATCTCTTAATCCCGTGTGAACTGCTCCGAAGCCCTATCTCCATACAGAACCGCGAGATGAGGCGGGGAAAGGGCTGAAATGGTGGCCTGAGATTAGCAAGGACTGGAGATTTCCCCTTGATTATCGGTCCTGCTTTTCTCAGCACTTCAGGCTTTCATTACCAAAGGTCTTTCCTAAGCTGGATTAAACTGTATGGAGGCTTCAAAAACAGGAATAAAAATGCACGCAAATGAATTAGTTTACCATTCACTAAGATTACGTATTATCAATTTATTCATGTTACCTCCAGATGAAGTTCTTAATCTTCGAGGTGATGTCCATTTGTGAAGGAGATGATGCTGGCTATATCTGACCCCTCCAGTTCAAAAGGTTACCTCTTAGTTCAATAAAAACTCACCGGTAGAAAAAAAAAAAAATGCACACTGAATGAGAAAATGGAGAGTCTCTAATCTTTTCACTACGAGGGATCTCTTCAAAGCCGCACACATCGATTGGCAGAAGCAAAAATGGAATATAGAAGATTACATCGTATTCAAGTAATCTCTCAAAATATCCCATTTTTTCCGACTGTCAAATCACATACGGTTTTAATCTTTTGTTCAACTGTTAAATCTTTTATTCAGTTCTCTTTCCAATTTTCCTTCCTCTACATACACGTTTTCCATTTTTAAAATAACATCTCGTCCTTACCTTTTACTGTCCGTTCATTCATAGCCAACATGTGATCACACACACACACACACACACACACACACACACAAAATATATATATATATATATATATATATATATATATATATATATATATATATATATATATATATATATATATATATACACTCCATTAAACCTTTCCCTTTCCATTAAAGCCTTAAAGCTATTCTTCAACCGTCTTTATTGTATATATTTTCACTCTTACACCAACACCCTTACATCATTATTCATTTCAACTCTTCTGTCACTGTCACCAACTTACTCTCTCCCCCTCATAACAGTCCAACTACACTTACACAACCTACACTTCCGCTTACACTTTCTCTCACACTTTTACCTTCCTCTCATCTTCCTTACATTTTCATTACCTGTATCCGTCATCTGTCTTTTACTTTCACTCGTCTTTGGTTTTTCCCTTCCCTATACTGTGATTAACTTGCAGTTTCACTGACTTTCTACTTTTATCTTACATTTTCACTCCCTTGCAGTACTATCCACATTCTCTCTCTCTCCTACTGGCATTGCAGTATTTACTCTTATATACCTGTTCACTTACATTTTCACCCACTCTCTTTCTCACTCTTTTTTTCCTTTTATCCAATTTCTCCTACTACACACCTTTCCTGGCCTTGACATTCACCTGTTACTTGTCCTCCAAACACCTCCTGCAACTCCATCCGTACCCCCTGCCTCTCACATACCTCACCACCACCACCACTCACCCCAACACCGCAACCTTCCCCTTCCATCACACATCCCACCACTAAACACTGAAGATGATGGATAAACACTCTCTCTCTCTCTCTCTCTCTCTCTCTCTCTCTCTCTCTCTCTCTCTCTCTCTTCCACCTTCCGCGTATTCATCCATCCACTTTAATTCATAAAATTTTCCTCCCATTTACTTCACCTTCATAAACCACCCTGTTTCCCATCAGCAAATATCACTCCCTGGCACTGACTCAATTATGCGTAAGATTATTCATGTGCTAAATCAGCCTTGCAGTCAATTATTCAACCGAACTCTTAACAACTCTGGTATGACCATTTTATTAGGCTACCGGAAGAATATTTTTACTCAGATGAAGTGGCTATGAGAAACCTTCATTAAAGGCGGACGATTTTATTCAGCTTAAGTATGATGGCGTCCTCTCTCTCTCTCCCTCTCTCCTTTGCTACTGAGAGACGATTTTCATTCAGCTTGTAATGAAAGCGTTTACTTCATTCATCCCATCCACTTTCCATCCAGAGTAAATGAAATTCTCCCTGTCACCCACACCTCATCCTTCCAACAAATCTCGCCATCAATGCATTTCACCCACATCCATCCACCCTGTCCAACACTTCTCACCCTACCTACTCAACCTATACTCTCTCCCACTGCCTCATCTTTCATCCACACTCAACCTTCCAACCCCCACCCCCTCACAAGATCTCCACACCCACTCACACATCATCATCATCATCAACAACACACTCTCTTCGCCCTTCATGTCAAGTGAACTGGTAGAGAATTGGACAGCTGACTGAATGGACGTGAGATCAATCCTAGGCTGGGGTGGGAAGCAGTTTGGGGACGCGAATTTCTCTAACACCATTTTACTTGAATTTCCATACGATCAACCAACATGACATAATTATGCTCTCAAATACAATCATACAAATCCTGAATGCGACAATCCTAGCATTCAGTATATATTCAGTATGGATATGAGTGGATAACGTCATGTGTGGCTGAGCTCAGGAAACGGATACAGAAAAACTAAATGATCCTCTCCCCAACACTCCATCCTTCCCCCTAAAACAAATAAACAAGCACCCACGCACCTCCCCCCCCCACACGCACACATCTCCACCCTCCACCTCTGCAAACTTTTTCATCACACACACACACACACACACACTTACCGCACCCTTCTCCCTCACACCCATCCTCATCTCCACCCTTCCACCCTCCCTACACACACCCTCATCACTCCTGGTGGTAGCAGGTGGAAACCATTATCCGCTCATTTGATGTACTGCAGCCTACTTCTTCTCTCATCTTTATCATTCTAACTCTGTCTGCCCTCCTCTCTTCCTATTTCTCTATTTACTTTCTGTCACTTCTTATTAGTCTTCTCTCCACTGCAGGCGGCTTTACACTGCATGACAAGTCAAATGGTTTCCTGCAACCCAGGAAACAATTAACAATGCTGGGTGGTAACCAGATAACGGGGAGATGTGGAACCTGCTATGGTGTCCCTGCGAACTGGGTGGAGCGATGCAAAAGCGACGTCCATCGAAGAACCCAACCTCCACACTTATTTCTACGTCTCGCGACAGCGAGGCGCTGTCAGCCGCAAGGGAACATCGATTCATTGCACGGGACGGCCCTGTAGGGGCAGCTGCTTGCCTGGGGTTGACGAGTCTGCTCGGCCAGACAGACCGATTTTGATCAACAACACCCTTGTTCTTCACCTACACAAGCCTTCATCTCACACCTGCATCCCTCTCACCTTCATTCTCCATCCACATCTACCTTCACCTCTTTCCCTCATGCATACCCAACCTCATATTTCCATTCCCCCCCCACCACACTCCACTTTACCCTTCTCCCTCACATTTACACCCTCTCGCCTTTCTCTCATCCATACCCAACCTTACCTTTACCCCTTCAACCACACCCGACCTCAACTACACTCTACCACCCACACCCCACCCTTCCAACCACGCCCATCCTCAACCCACATCTCCACCTCACCTCCATATTGTTAACGCGGGAAGGCAGACAATAGTAAAAGGTAACGGGGCGCCCCTGTCTTTGTTACCAGCGTTGTTTATCTGGGTTGGCAAGGAAGCGGACCCGTTACCATATCCCTAACAAGGTGTGAAGGTCAGGCGTTACCGGGTACTGGGCTAATTGGTCTATTGTTGATGGAGCTGGTATATATACACGTGTTACATCGTTGACGATATAACAGCGATGACCGTGTTTGTGCGGAACATACCTGTCATTACAATGCTGATGCTGATGCTATTACTACCGTCTATGTAAAGAATGATATCATTTACAGCTGCAGCAACATTATTATTACCACAAATCCACATACACTCTCTCACACCCACACAGAATCCATTGTTACTTCATCATCATCATCATCATCATCACCACAAAAACGGGAATAAAAAATATACCACAACACACCTAAAAAAAAAACACACACACACACACGCCTCCCCCCCCCAAAGAAAAAAAATAACTACCCCAATAACGCCATCCCCACTGAAAGCATGACAGTGTTAACAAATATACCCTCACAGCAAACCCCGCCTGGAATACCCTGTTACATTTACACAGACTATTACAGCAGGTGGGCCAATTACACTCCCTCGCCAATAAAGCAGTAGTGGTGACATTTGGCCGCTTCTATAAATTGCCGGGCGAAAATTGTAAACACTGGAAAATACACACAAACGAAACTTTACCGTTTATTTTAATGAGGATAATATTTAACGGATTATGGAACTTTATCTTTCATTTATTATTATGACTGTGAATGAATGGGTTGGCCTTTACAATAAGGTGACTTCTATCAACGGGCCATTTTATTCCGAAAGGGCGAGACTTTTTGAATGACTGCTATTAGACAAAGCTTTCAGTAACCTCTTCACTACAAAGGGACTCTCCAAAGCTGAATAAAATCGTCTAGTGTTTGCAAGACTGAACTAGATGTCATTTTACTGAAGATGTTAATATTAGGGTTTGTCACTTACGCGTATGACTTAAAGTGTATTGCAGATACGATTAGCCTTGAGAGAGAGAGAGAGAGAGAGATGCAGTGAATTACGTCCAAGAGAATTTTGGGGTATAATCTTCCTACCTACATATCCACCTACCTATCTGTATATTTATCTATCTAATCTAATCGAATCTATGGCCAGACGCCTTAAACTTTAACAGATGACCACAAACAAATCGCCTCCATAACAATCGTCCTCCGTTGTCAGACTACCCTCTCTCCAAGACATATCCTCCTCTCTCATGTACCACTCTACACAATATGAAAATAGATAACTGAGTGGCAAATTCTAGAGACTATCCGAAGCTCATGAAACCTATTGCAAAAAAATCGAGCGAGGGCGAAAAAATCAGAATGGCTGGAAATATCTCTTAACTGACTAGGAACCTCAAATGTGTAAAGGAATTTTTGACCCTGACTACCTGATTAAGGGGGAAAAGCATAACACCTTTCAAGTCACTCTAACAACCCACGTCATCAGTATTAGCATGGAAATTTGAAAAGATGGGGGGATCACAAAAAAATAAATAAATAAATAAGGGTTAGTATATTGAACGTTCTCTTGAAAAATACCTCCATAATGACGGGCTAATTTAGAAACCGTTGTCATTACTTAGGCCGGTGTTGGTGTTCTTGTTGTCTCCTGGGCGGAAAGGGATATTATGGGTTTCATTGGGTCGTTCTCAGAATCCATTTCCTTGATAATGCAACTTGGAGATAATGCTTATTCTCTCTCTCTCTCTCTCTCTCTCTCTCTCTCCACACACACACACACACACACACATTTTCCCTTTTTCTTTTCGATTAACTCTATCTCCTCCTCCTCCTTCTCCTCCTCCTCCTCCTCTCCAAAATGGCATTGCACTCAGTATTTCATGCTCTCTCTCTCTCTCTCTCTCTCTCTCTCTCTCTCTCTCTCTCTTTCTCCGGTGCCTCCCTAACCCACTGCCATAAATAAAAATATCTTCCTTCATCCTCCTCCCTCACCTCTCCCTTAAGGGCGCCTGTTATCCCTCCCTTTATTTATTCTCCCTTTATCTTTCCTCTCTTCTTATCTCTTTTTTATCTTTCATGATTCTTCTCTTCTTTCTTACTCCTCTGTCTCTTCTTTTTCTTCTTCCCCTTTCACTGCTTCAACATTTCGCTTTAACAGATCCTTCTCTTTCTTCCCTCCCTTTCTTTACCATTATTCTCTCTCTCTCTCTCTCTCTCTCTCTCTCTCTCTCTCTCTCTCTCTCTCTCTCTCTCTCTCAAAAGAACAAACTCAAAAATTTATAAGACTAAGAGCTGATATAGGTACAAATAGATTAACAGATAATGAGTAGATAGACAAAGAGAGAGGAATACTAAAATCATAAAGTACGTAGTTACTAATACATCTTACCTTCCTATCACTTATACTTTACTGAGATACTAATCGATATAATAATGACAGACACAGGTAAAAAAAAAAAATCGACCTGTAATCTGACGTACAAAAAAGGTAGCTAGCAAAAAAAAAAGAAAAAAATGGCAGGACGGATGGATGGAAAAATGAGCCAATAATGAGAGAGAGAGAGAGAGAGAGAGAGAGACAGACAGACAGACAGACAGACAGAAAGAGAGAGAGAGTGAGAGAGAGAGAGAGACTTCCCCTCTCTTCTGTACCCTTCTCACGCACACCCTACCGTTCCCCTTCTCTCTTTCCTCTCTCTAATATCCTCGCACTGTGTTCTCTCTCTCTCTCTCTCTCTCTCTCTCCAAGAGGTTAAATATACTCTCTCCCTCCCTACTCTCTTTTCGTCACCTTCCTCCTCTCTTTTTCGTTCTCTTCTTTCTCTTATCGTTTTCTCCCTCCCTCTACCTTCGCTTTGTGCTCTCCCTCTTTTTCTTAATATTATCCCCTTACCATTCCCTCTATTCATCATCTCTCTCTCTCTCTCTCTCTCTCTCTCTCTTTCATCTCTAGATCTCGGTTTCTCGGCTCTCCTCCCTCTATTTTTTCTCCTCTCTCAAGCAATGTTCCACTCTCTCTCACACCCCTCCTCCTTCCTTTCACTTTTGTTTTTCCCCCTTTCCTCTCTCCCTCCGCTCTCCTCTTCCCTACCTCTGCTCTCTTCTTCCCTACCTCTGCTCTCTTCTTCCCTACCTCTGCTCTCTTCTTCCCTCCCTCCGCTGTCTTCTTGCCTCCCCTCCTCCTCCCTTCTTGCCTCTCTCAGCTGGTGTTACTACCATGACGTCACAAGAGGGGATACAACCTAGTCTGGTCACGTAGCGATGTTTTCCCTGCCTCCTCCCCCCAGGCCTCTCTCTCTCTCTCTCTCTCTCTCTCTCTCTCTCTCTCTCTCTCTCTCTCTCCGGACCTACAGATATAAAAACCCTCTCTCCTCACATCACCGTTCTTCGCTCTCCCTTTTAGAGCAACCTCCCCTCCAGACTTTTCCCTTTCTTTTCTTTATCCAATATATCTGTCTACACTTCTGGCGCCTAGTGGTCTAGTGGAATGCTCTAAGGCGCCAGTCGCGGTGAAGGTCAGGTGTTCTGCGCATGAGTAAGAATGCGCAAGAGGCGACTGGAGCTATTTCAGTCAAGTAATTCCAAGAAGGACGGAAGTATGCCATTAGCCTCTTCACTACAATGAATACTCTTACATTATATTCTTCCCGGCACCAGACGATTTTCCTCAACTTAGACACGTACCCCCCTTCCGTAAAGAGGTCAGAAATAGCCTTACGTCATTAACCCCTTCACTACTATAATTACTCGTACATTTCATTCTTTCTGGAACCAAACGATTTTCTTCAGCTTAGAAACGCGTAGTGAGGAGGTCAGAAACAGCCCTCACTTCATTACAAAAGGTCTTTAAGCTCGATTGGTATCTGAGGTTCATCATCATCATCATCAGCATCACCCAAACCTTTTCCACTCCAGGGTGGGGTTAGGTAGGGTCCAGAGAGAGAGAGAGAGAAAAAAAAAAAACTTGATAGAACGAGATACTATAAAGTGAGATACTAGCCAAAGTTTGCACAAGTGAATGGGCCACACTCCTATTCCCTCACCAATGTCTGGAGTTACCACGAATAAACTCGACAACACAGTATCCTACTTTCGGGTTTGAGTGTTTTGGAATGACTGTTACCATTTCTTTTACAGCTCTGCTTCATTTCTTCTTTCTTTTAGCACTTTTGTTTCACTTTCACTTCCTCCTTGTTTCTTGGGCTAAATTTCTTACGGTCTTTCGCGTCTGAATCTCCGTCTCCTCAACGATAATTTACGAGTCTATTTTCCTCCTCCTCCTCCTGGTTGTCACCGTAGTCCTCCTTCTCTTCCCCCTCCTCAACATCATCATTATCATCATCATCATCACCATCATATTAATCAAACAAGACTCCTTTACCAAATCTCACAATTTTCAACCACTTTTACCAACCCACAATCACCTTTCCACCATACCCCTTCACCCATTCTCATCACAATTTCAGTTCTCAGTAACCATCTTCACCCAACAACCCCTCCGCCGTCACCCGGCAACCTCACCACCTCCACCCATCTTCACCACCACCACCACCACCACCACCACCACCTCACATTTGGAAGGCGGTGCTGGCTGAAATCTGCAGGGGTGGGTCCAACTTACTGTGCCAGTAAAGTAAGGAAGACTTGGGTTACCCCTTACAGTTCCAAGCTGGGCGCCCAAACTCTCAGACAACCAACCTCACTACCTTCACTCAATCTCACTACCTCTCACCCATATTCACTCAGCCTCACTACCTCACTCACATTCACCCAACCTCATCGTTTTCATCCAACCTCACCATTGTCATCCAGCCTCATTATTTTTATCCAACCTCACCATTTTCATCCAACCTCACCATTTTCATCCAACCTCACCATTTCATCCAGCCCCATTATTTTTATCCAACCTTACCATTTTCATCCATCCTCAACATATTCATTCAACCTCACCATTTTCATCCAGCCTCACCATTTTCATCCAATCCCATTCTCTTCATCCAACCTCTTCATTTTCATCCAACCTTACCATTTTCATCCGTCCTCATCATTTTCATCCAACCTCAACATTTTCATCCAACCTCACCACTCTCATCCAACCTCACCATTTTCATCCAACCTCACCATTTTCATCCAACCCCATCATTCTCATCCAGCATCACTGTTTTCATCCAACCTCACCATTTTCATCCAACCTCACCATTTTCATCCAACCTCACCGTTTTCATCCTACCTCACCATTTTCATCCAACCCCATCATTTTCATTCAACCTCATCATGTTCATCCAACCTCATCATTCTCATCCAACCTCACCGTTTTCATCCAATCTCACTCTTTCACCTAACTCATATTCATCACCTCAATTACACCTCGCTATAATTAACCTCATCCTATTACTCTACCCACTGCCATCACAACAGCATCAAACCTCACCATCTTACCTAGCACAACATCTCAACTATCTCCCTACAATTCACCACCTCCATTCACCTTGCTATTATTAACCTCATTCACTGCTTTCATTCCCTCAACATCGTCTTCCAACACAATTATCTTCATCAGGACTCGCCATACACGCACATACTTTTCTAATTCTGTTAACTATTATTTACAGTAGTTTCAAAATTACAGCTATACACTTATTTCACAAACCAACCACCACCAAACCACCACAACCTGACCACTTTACCACAAACATTGTAACTATCTTATCCAACCCCACCACTGAACACCCCACCCAACTCAACCAACATCCACCCTACAACCACCCACCCCACCTGACCCCACCATCGCCCAACCCCATCGCCACCCACCCCACCTAACCCCACTTCCAATTAGCCCACTCAACTCTACCACCAACCACCCCCATCCAACCCACCACCACCATCCCCATCTAACCCCACTTCCAACCACCCCACCCAACCCCACCACCACCCACCCCATCCAATCTACCCGAACTTTCCGCCTCTGGCACAAACACCATCAATAAAAGAGAGGGAGATTTCGGCTCCATGCCAATACTCGGTCCTAAAGCATTGGCCTTCCATAATTCGGCTCCTGCCAAGTTTGGGTATCGGATAATTTAAAGGTTCTGGCAGGAACGGGTACTCTGTTGTCGTGTTAAGAGATGTGATAAAAAGATAGAGGCACATATCCCGAAAGATTACATTCTTATAAGTTGCTGTCCAACGTACCTTCCGATTTTCTCCCTTTTTCCTCTTTTCCTTCCTGTTCTGTCCTGCCAATGAAGATCTGTGTTACACATTATCGCCTTTTAATACTACGCCGATCCTACATGATACTAGCAGAGCACGGGCATCGTCAAGACCTACATGTTTTGTCGTTAACTTACAAAATGAGAAGGTTATCTTTACTTTCAACTAACTTGCAGAGTTATGGCAGTACCTGTAGTCAAAACTGCATCGATTTTAAATATCTATTAGTCACAGTGAGGTAAACATGAGTTGCAACAACAACAACAACCAGATTAATCATTGCATATTTCTCAGTTTTTTAGGCTTTTTGCCAGATAATTTTCCAGAATTTCCTGTAATTTTTAAAATTAATAAAATTAATATGCCCACATAAATGTACAACTTTCATAAAACTGTCGCAGGAGAGGAAAGAAGTTAGATGAAGCAATATTTCATTCAGGTGTAAAAAATGTGGGAAGTCTGTCCTCGACCCGCGACCATCATAATTATTATTATTATTATTATTATTATTATTATTATTATTATTTTAATGCCAATAGTTTCAAAGATAATTTACAACAGAAAAAAAAAAACGCCCATGCAAAGTTTTATCAACTTCTGATAACAATTTCTACTCGTTAATTTTTACGTGATAAAAAATTAGGGAATGGGGAGTGAAGGAGGGGCAGGGAACCCGATCCAATTTTAAATTGGCTGCCTTGTTTTCTAACTCTTAATTGTAAGCAAACCCTTAAAAAAAATGCCCAGTCGTAAAGGAGTTCCATGACTAATATACTGACAGATAAGTGTCCAGTCTCCGTGCAGTATAGGGCACTGGAACCTTCCTAAAACGATACCATTAATCACACTTCGTTGGCATAGCTAATAGTGTGGTTACTACTGAAACAGGGCAAATATTCAGCTACATTATTTCATCACACATCCTCTTGTTTTTAGGCAGGTGAGTAGAAGAATGGTGCTAATACTTTCAATTCAGAAGACTAATTTTCAAAAGTATTACCCTGGTGATCCGGTTATGAAAAAAGCTTTTTACAAAACTAGAGGGTGGGAGCAAGCAAAGCTGTACCTTCCAAAGAAAGATCACAAAATAAATGCCCAAATCAAATCCCGTACACGTCAAGTACTACATATCTGACTCTACATTGCGATTTTATACTTACAACTTCTGCAGTACGACCAGGAAACAACTTACCTGCAAAAAACAAAATAAAGTTAAGAATACGGAAAAAAAAAATGATAATAATGTGAATGTGTAAATATACGCTACCGACTGCATAGTCATCTACCTAATTACATAGATAACTAGATAAAAAGATAGATAGACATATACTTATGGTAAGGTGGGTGCGCTCAACATCCACTCACTCGATGTAGTCCTGCTCTAAGGTGGCTGTCCTCTCCTCTCTTCCTTCCTTCCTTTTCTTTTTTTTCCCTCTTCCTTCTGTCTACGGGTGAATCTACACTGAGTGACGAGCCAAATGGTTTTCTGTACACCAGGAAACTATTCACTACTCTGGGTGGTAACCATATAACCAAACTATGGCGCCTGGTGGCATAGTGGGTGATTAAGGAACTCCAACCGGATTTAGCCTGTGTCGGTTTATATCCATGGGGTGGTTTGGGTTTATTGCTCACGTAATGTCACTCAGGGATGAGTGAGTTTGGCCACTCTCATCTTAAATGTCAGGGCCAACTTTCCTAGCCCCGGGCTCCTACGCTCCTCATGGGGCAAAACAGGATTAGATGATGATGATGATGATGATATATATTACACACACACACACACACACACACACATATATATATATATATATATATATATATATATATATATATATATATATATATATATATATATATATATATATATATATATATATATATACTGCTATTTAAAACAGGTGGGAACTTCAGGCGGTAACCGGAGTTTTCCATACTTTATTGTCACAATATGTTGGCCCCACCACCACCACTGCGCCATCCAAATGCAGGGTGCAGGTTGGGTTTTGTTGGGGTTGAGTGTAGGTGGTGAGGTTAGGATGAGAGCTGGTGAGGTTGTGTGGAGGTGGTGAGGCTGTTGGATGGAGGTGGTGGAAATACTGGATGGAGGTGGTGATTCTGAGTCCAAATAATAGTGAGAGCAAGTCGAACCAAGAAAACTGAGAGCAGATGGTACGGGTGTACTGCAGCAGACAAGAATGAATCACGACTGTAAGGGTGAATGGGAGGTGTAGGGTTGAACTGAGGATAATATTGATGTCACTGTGAAGTTAGGTGAAGATAAGTACGTTTGGTGAAGAAGGTTCAGACAGATGAAGATATTAAGTAGGTATCGATGGTAAAGGCAAATGAAAACGGATGAAGATGGTGAGGTTTGATGAAGGTGAAGCTTAGTGAGGTTGGTACCGGAGAGCTGGGTCATCTAACTAGGAACTTGAAACACTTTAACTGCAATGGTCTCACTTCGTTCATTCATTCAGACTAAAAGGCATGCTGTATTAACTCAGCCGTGCGAGTTTTGGGCGGGCAGAAAGTTACAATTTTATCATGACCGAATCTTCCAATGCCAAAGATTCCCGTATATATTCAAGCCAGATAAACACCGGACTCCAAGCAACACAGAATCATGTCGTGGCCTCTAAATGACCTCCAAACTATCACCTGCTACTTTTTATCTGCATGACCCGATACTCTGCAAAAGGTCAGGGATTTTTACGGTGACCTTTAAATATGCTGACCTATTGCCAATCAGTATCACACGCACAGAACCCGACTGCTTCACTGCACCGCCTCAAACACGACAAGCGCAAAATGAAAGTAGTGTACAGGACTGTGCTTAATGAAATATACGCTTCTCACTTTCCTTAAAACAATTGTGTAAACCGTTCCACATCTTCAATTACACATTAAGTCGTTATCACACACACACACACACACACACACACACACACACACACACACACACACACACACACACACACCGATATATGTCTTTCTACTGCCTGACGCCTAATCCCATGGTGGACCCTGGGAAGTGTGACAATAGCATATCCCAGTCCCTTTACCTGACCTAATTACAACTCTCTTCTGTCACTCCAAGCCAGACCTCCCTCATGTACTGTACTCCTCCACTCCATCCCACCACCTCTTTCGCCATCTTCCTCTCTTCTGCCCGCCTTCACGTATTCTTCTTCTCTGTGCTTACATCTCGTTCTCCGTCTTCTTCGTCCTTCTCAAGTACTACTACACCTTTATCCTTTAGCCACACAGTTCTCGGTCTTCCGCTCTTCTGCCCTCCTTCAAGTATGTATGTATGTATGCATGTATGGTTAGCTGGTTGGTTGGACAGATGGCAGGCTGGCTGGCTGGATGGATGAATGAATGTACGTACTGTATGCAGGTATGCAAGTATGTATGCATGTATGTGCGTATGTATGTACTTATGTATGTACGTATCCATAACGAAATACGGTATGCACTGCTGGCAGTCCGCTTTGCACATTAACCCATTCAGTACGATGACGCCATTTTAAAATTCATATTCATGTTACCACTCGACAATTTACAAGCAGACGATAAGTTCAACTGGGGAAACCTACTGTACATTAACCACTACAATATGCCTTTCAGTTCTACACGTCATTTAAATATTCAAATCTCGCTGCCGCCAAACAATAAACTCACTCTCCTGACCTGATCTAAAAGTAAAACATCAGTAGCAATACATCTCCACGCTTGACAGCCAAGGTAAGAGCGTGGCAGGGCAGAGATGGAGAGAGAGAGGACGAGGCGGTCACAGGATCAGATAAAGGGGAATGAGATGTGTTGTAATGTTTGGCTGGAATGAAGTACGTTATCTGTGTGTGGAGGGAGAGGGGGGAGTAGGTGGTTTGTGTTGCTATTATTATTATTGTTGTTGTTGTTATTATTACTATTATTATTATTATTATTATTGTTGTTATTATTATTATTACTATTATTATTATTATTATTATTATTATTATTACTACTACTACTACTACTGCTACTACTGCTCTTATTACTATTATTATTACTATTATTATTATTATTATTATTATTATTATTATAACCTGTTGCTGTTATGACGACGATGATGACAGTAATACTAATAGTTATAACAACAATAATAATAATAATAATAATAATAGTAATAATAATAATAATAACAACAACAATAACAACGCCTGTGGGTTGAACTAGCCCCTGCTGTCCTACATCCAATACATTATCGTACCTCCTTCAAAAAAAAAAAAAAAAAAAAAAAATCTTGTCATTTCCCCAGGTCCCGGGCAATATAAAAAATAAATAAACAATGCACCTTTAACTTGCAGACCATTTTTTGCAATCAGGTCTTTCATTATTTTTTCCATTATCAGACCCAAAGGCCAATACATGGATTCCTTCTCTTGACATTCCGATAAGTGAAATTCGTTTCAGAGTTAATATATATACTTTTTAATGTGTTGGGATTTTGTTCTGATGCTAAATTTTGTTGCCCAGTTTGAAGGTGATAATGAATTTGTCATATATAAGCCTTTTTTTTTTTTTTTTTTTTTTGGAGAGAGAGAGAGAGAGGGGGGGATGCATTTATTGACAGTGAGGGCCAGATACTTTTTTAATGATAGCAAGAATTATTATTATTTTTATTTTGTACAGTTCTGTTGGGTGTTATATGTATAGTGCTGAAAATATTACAAATGAAAGGTCGATGATGACGATGACGATGATGATGATGATGATGATGATGATGACATATGGTTTTGAAAATATAATGGGATGATGCTTAGGCTTCTTTTTCATCATCTTATCAACAGCATGAAAGTTTTTAGTAGTAGTAGTAGTTGTTGTAGTAGTAGTATAGTAGTAGTAGTAGTAGTAGTGGAAGTAGTAGTAGTTGCAGCCCCAGGTCCATCTGTTATGTGAACCCTGTGGAGTGCAGGCTGATGCTACCCTTTTCCGACAGTCCACCATCTTTCTGTTGGGGGTTGGGAGGGAGTTGTGAGATGCTTGTATACCCAGGCAAAGGTGCCACTCGGTTATCTCGGCGCCACCACATGAAGGCGTCCCTCTCCCCAGCATCCCAGTAAAAATGAGCCAGACAGAATTTCAACTGAATATTATAAAAGAAATCCCTACATCACAATTACAATATACTCTACTACGGAAAAAAACACAACATATACCTGAAATACTAATAATAATATACGACACATATGGTATACTACAACAACTATAGTATACTCACAGGGATCGGTGATGTGCCTGAGGATGGCGTCATACTTAAGGGGTGACCTGACTTGAAAGGGCCACATCCTAGCTCATCCTCTAATCTGATCCTCCCACTCCAACCGTCTGCTCAAGCCCTGTTCACCACCACCGCCGCCGCTTGAGGGCTTGCTTGACACATAACACACTCTCACACTCACTCAAGCGTTACATTGTTTAAGCACTCAATTAGTACTCCTGAAAGTCTGATATAAGCTGGAAAGGAAATAGCACATCAGAAAAAAATGATAATATTAAATTGTGCGCCATGTTAAAATTTCACATTATTGGAAGAGAGAAAAAAAACAGGATCATTTTTCGTATCCCCCAAATTTCATCGCATTTAAAAACTTCAGTAGCCTTTTCAAAAACGATATTATGAACGTCAGGCCCTCTCGTCATCGTTTTTAATATTTTTGTTCATAGGTTCTTTCATGTTCAGTATGCAAATTTATTCATTTTTCATAAACTTTTCCCATTAATCTTGCCACACTCGGGTATTCAAATTTCACCGAGCATTTTAATATCACAGGAGCCAGGAATATTTGGACATATATTTTTAAACTCTCTTATAGGATATCTTTTTAATTCGTCTTTGTATCTCTGGATTATAAGCAATTTAGATTTTTCGACCTGGAGAAGTTAGACACAGCATTAAATGAGCTTTTTCTTTGGTCCTGTTTTCTTTTCAGTACGTGGTCGTTTCTGAAGTGAAGCGCATAGTCTGGCAGTAGAATAAATAAAGCAAATGGTCACCGTGCTGAGGGGGTTATTATTATTATTATTTTTTTTTTCCAGCGTGTCTATTTTCTTTTCCAAGTGAGGTCAGCTTTCTAAACGGCTTAACAGATGTTCGTGGTGAGAAAGGGTTGCTCGAGTTCACTGTTCTCATTTTCTAAACTGTTCCTCAATGTTCCAATTTGCTGCGTTCAGTGCCTGCTTTCCAAAATGTTGAGGGTTGCTTTCATCACTACCGGCACTTAAATCCTCAAAATCGTGGACGTCTTTAAAATTTCCTTCTTGCTATCTCCTCACGAATTAGGTCAGTTTAGACACCTCGAACAGGAGGGGTTAAATACAGCCTTCATCAGCCTTCTCACTACTAGGGGGCTCTCCTTTGCTGAATAAAATCGTCTGGAGTTAGGAGCTGGCAAAAATATGCTACAAAGAGGCATCACAGTAGCGAGTATGTTCATACCACAACTCAGTACATACAGAACAGACCTCGTTATACAATGTTATCAGGAACTTGTTTGATATCTTAATAAATGTTTACCTGCTTAATATTACAGAAGTCAACCTGTGTATCTAAGTACCTATCTATCTATCTATCTATCAATCTACCTGTCTGTCTCCATTCATTCCTACCAACCATTTTAATTCATTAATCCCGCCATTATTCCCCCCCCTTTCTCCCTCTCTCTCTCTCTCCACACATGCATTACATTTTTATATACAGTATTATGAAATGCAAATGTATGGAAAGTCATGCCTGTGGGGTGAGGTCAAGATTACTGCGGCTTGAATAATGAGTGTGTGAGTGACTGTGTGGCCAGGTTCATTGTGCATGCTGTTACTTAGTTCTCCCTTCATCATGATTTTCTTTCATGCTTTCTGGATCCTACTTTACCCCACGTAAGAGGAAAGATGTGACGATGACGATGATAATGATGAGAAGGAGGATCCATATAATGTACTTACATAAATAAATATACATATATATGTGTGTGTGTATCTATCTATCTATCTATCTATATATATATACATTGCTATCAATCTATCTATCTATCCACATGCCTACATATCTCTTCAGACCTTATGAAAGAGAAGGATAAAGAAAACAGAAGTGCAAACTGAAGATAAGGCGGGCTTCAGGTCCCAAAATAGCCACTAGAAGAGCTCTTTGAGAAGCATGAGAGGGGATTAGGTGAGCTGGGGCAGGGGAAGGAATAGCAACAGACAGGTAGATAAGCAGCTGAAAGAGAGAGAGAGAGAGAGATTCTTCACAACTATTCTCTTAGTTTTGATTAGCTCTGCTGCACTATGATGTATGTATGTACGTATGTATGCATTAGGAAAAAATAATTAGAATAAATCATCAGAATCAGATACGTAAGTATAAGACGAGAGAATTGAGCATATCAAGTACAGAATATAAAGTGAAGTCCACGAAATATAAGCAATCGGAATACACGAAAAGAAGAAAAGGAGGAAGCTCAAAAAGGGAAAGAAAAGTGCGACAAAGAAAAAAAGGGGGGGGGGACACAAAACAAATAAAAAATAACAAACAAAAGTACAAAGACATGGAACGAATATATTATGGAAAAACGAACTAGAGAATTGAAAAATAAACATAGCCGATGACAAATGAGGAAAGGAACAAAAAGAGATAAAAACGAGTACGCAAAAGGGGAGACAAGATGAAATAAATAAACAGATGATATAATGCCTCGTCATTCTTGAGCTTGTGGTGGTGGTGATTGTTGATGTGATGGTAGTTGTGGTGGTGGTGGTTTTAGATGTGATGGTAGTTGTGGTGGTGATGATAGTAGATGTGATGGTGGTGGTGGTTGCTATGATGGTGGTGGATGATGTGATGGCAGTTGTGGTGATGGTGGTTGGTATGATGGTGGGGATTATAAACGTGATGGTAGTTGTGGTGATGATGTGATGGTGGTGGTGGTTGCTATGAATGATGGTTGTAGATATGATGGTGGTGGTGGTTGTAGATGTGATGGTAGTTGTGGTGGTGGTGGTTGCCGTGATGGTGGTGGTTATAAATGTGATGGTAATTGTGGTAGTGGTAATTACGATCATAGGAGGATATGGTACTTGGGGGTGCTGGCTCCGATGGTAGTGGTGGTGATTGTTATACTGGTGGAGCTGCAGTGATGGAATTTGTGGCAAAAGATGTAGTGATGGTGGTAATTATGATAGTGGTGGTTGTAATATGGTTTTAACACTGGTGGTGGTTACGATGTTGGTGGTAATGTTGGCTGTGATCATCTTACTGGTTACGACAGCGCTAATGGACTTGTTTTTGGTGTTAGGGAAAGTTATTTTGTTCCAGGTCTGACATCTTTTAGGCCTTTTTTTTTTTTTCACTTTGCAGCTTATTTCCCTTAGCTCAGTGGCTGAATCACAGAGTACTACGGCTCTAAATCCTAGCCACATCACTTCTTCATGACTAGCATCATATTCCAGTATCAATTTCTTGTTATAGCTGAGCTTTCCTAGATGGACAGATGACAAATTTCAAGCCATGTTAAAGTGAACAGAGTATAGCGGTTGCGTTGGTAGAGGTCACTGATGTGTTTGTAGTGGTGGTAGTGTTGGTAGAGGTCACTGATGTGTTTGTGGTGGTGGTAGTGTTGGTAGAGGTCACTGATGTGTTTGTAGTGGTGGTAGTGTTGGTAGAGGTCACTGATGTGTTTGTGGTGGTGGTAGTGTTGGTAGAGGTCACTGATGTGTTTGTGGTGGTGGTAGTGTTGGTTGAGGTCACTGATGTGTTTGTGGTGGTGGCAGTGTTGTGTTTGTGGTGGCGGTAGTGTTGGTTGAGGTCACTGATGTTTGTTGTAGTGGTAATGGTGATGATGGTGGTTGTGGAAGTTACGTTGTTGGCAGCACTGGTGGTTGCGATTGCGATTATTTTACTGTGTTTTGAGAGCACTGGGTGAACACAGTTGTTAACAGTGGTTATGCGGGTGTAGCTCGTCCACCTAAACTTGGCG
>NC_136967.1:9702500-9735000 GCF_032717465.1 Coenobita brevimanus | reverse complement strand
GCCGAGTGGATAATGTTGGTACTTGGGTGGAATGATGTGTGTGTGTGTGTGTGTGTGTGTGTGTGTGTGTGTGTGTGTGTGTGTGTGTGTGTGTGTGTGTGTGTGTGTGTGTGTGTGTGTGTGTGTGTGTGTGTGTGTGTGTGTGTGTGTGTGTGTGTTACTTCTACCACCCACTACGTTCCTCTCCGTTTATTTATACTCTCTCTCTCTCTCTCTCTCTCTCTCTCTCTCTCTCTCTCTCTCTCTCTCAGATTTACTCGTAACACACGAAGTTCTTCTCACTTTATTTATACAGCTGTCTCTGTATTTCTACCACTCACACTAAGTCAGTTTCTCCCAGTAAATTCTTTTTTCTCTCTCTCATAATTATTAGAGAGAGAGAGAGAGAGAGAGAGAGAGAGAGAGAGACCCAGCACATAACACCCAAGAGGCCAAGTGTGTGACAAGGAGAGGTACTTAAGTGCACTTGTGTGTATTAACTTAAGGGCCAGAACTATAACAAGCACTTTAACACTTACGTATTTTTATTTTATTTTAGTCTTAATGCCTCCAGACGATTTTATTCACTTTAAGATGGATTTTTGGAACTGGTAGGGTTAGATGAAGTCTTTAAAAACCGTGCTTAAGTTAGATAAGACGAAGGAGGCAAAGGGGAGACGAGAGAGAGAGAGAGAGAGAGAGAGAGAGAGAGAGAGAATGAGAATGATATTTTATGTGACAAGAGGAAGAGAAGAAAAAGGAAAGGAAGTGATGAGAAACCAACTGTGAAATTGGACGGAGAGAGGAGAATGAGAGGAAAGAACGAAGGAAGAAAAGAGGGAGAGAGGGAGGGGAAAAGAAGGTGAGGAACGGAGAAATGGTGAGGAAGGGAGAGAAGAGGAGGGAGGTGAGGTGGAAGGAGGAGGTAATTTTGGAAGGAAAAGGGGAGATGGGTGGAGCAGGAAGAGAGGAAAGGAAAGGAGCAGAGACAGAGGGAAGAGGGAAAAATCGAGGTAGAGGAGGGAGGAAGAATGGTGCATGAAGAGATGGAAAAAGGTGGAGAATATGAAGGATGGATGCAGTAGGCAGCGGAGGTGGGAAGGAAGAAGGAGGGAGGAAGGGAGGTTAGCTGAGCAGAGGAAAGCAGAGAGGGAGGGAAGTATTTCACGATCATATGTAACTGTCTCAAGTTTTCCCGTTCCTCTGGTGTACCTGCCAGTTACTCCAACCCCACCTCTCTCTCTCTCTCTCTCTCTCTCTCACACACACACACACTCCAACCCCACCTCTCTCTCTCTCTCTCTCTCTCTCTCACACACACACACACACACACACACACACACACACACACACACACACACACACACACACACACACACACACACACACACAAAAGCATGCATACATACAGCTGCCCACTCACTCAGATTGTCGAAATCATACACAAACATTCCGCATGACATTCTCTCTCTCTCTCTCTCTCTAGCTACACACACACACACACCACATGCATAAATACAGCTGCATGCATACTCCCATTGTTTCCATCATACATTAACATTCCACACACACACACACACACACACACACACACACACACACACACACGATTCCATGCACCGGTATTCTTGCGGTTTGACTTCTTACTGACACTTAAATTAAGAGAGGTGGCACACATTCACCTCTGACCTTTCGAAGCAATCTCAATTACCCTCTTGAGTCCCAGCACCAATTTTTTTTTTTCCTGAAGACTTTAATCCTTCAGACCGAGGACCTCTTATTCTTCACTAACCCCTTCCTGTTATATTAAGACCAGGGTTCGTATTCTCGGTGGTTAACGAGGCTCCCTAAAACCTATTCCTTACCGATTTATTTCTTGATACGGCTGGTTAATATCGTTTTATTCGTTACATATATGCAGAGTATGGTAATATCAGAATGATTTAAGTAACACGGAAGTGGACAAGGTGTAACAAGCAAAATAAATCGCTTATGAAGAGGTGCTTGGGAACTTCATTAACTGACGAGAATAAGGGCCTGGGGGACGCACTCTTAAGCATTTTTTTTTTTTTTACCCTATGGTGGAATGTTTATATTTTGTGAGCAACTGCAGGCAGGCATGAAAACTCCGCATAAATGGTGTGGATTAGCTACTTCATCACGGTGACGTATTATTTTATTCGTGTCCTCTCCGCACTACTTCATTCAGCTCAGGAAAGACCTCTCGAACGGGGGGGAGGAGGGGGTAGATGTCCTCAACCACTACCATGCGAAATGCGAAGTCTCCCACGAAATGAACAAAATCGATTAGAGATCTTGGAGGCAGCAAGAATGAGGCAAAAGATATCATCGGAATGAATGGATTAAAGGACTCATAAGACAAACATTCTAAAAAAATACATCTCGTAGGTACTGGAAGAACAATTTTAAAGAAACATACAAACATACATACACTCATCTGACTCTCTCTCTCTCTCTCTCTCTCTCCAGGATATATATATATATATATATATATATATATATATATATATATATATATATATATATATATATATATATATATTCACACTCTCTCTTTATATCAATCTATATTTATCTCAACTTACAATGATTTCTCTTCCCTTTCCCATGACCCATAATTCCTATCTTCCACTTCCTAATCTTCCTCCCAACTTGTTCTAATTCTCATTTCCCATCATCGTCGGAAACTGTTATTATGCTCTCTCTCTCTCTCTCTCTCTCTCTCTCTCTCTCTCTCAGGCTACATCACCCTTTTTATATTTTTTGTTACGTCTTATTTTCCTCCTCCCCCTTCTCCTCTTATTTACTGGCCTTCATTTATCACGTCATATCGTAAATCTCTGCAGTTATTTATTATTCTCTGCATCCCTCTTACTGCCTCCTCCTTACCTCTCTCTCTCTCTCTCTCTTTCTCCATTTCTTCCCTTTACTTTTCCTCACTCCCTCCGACCCAGGCTTTCCTCCTTCCACATTCCTTCCCCCCCCCCTCCATTATCTCTCTCCTCCCCTGTCTACTTGCCTCCCCCATTACCTATCAATCATCCATCCATTAACTCATCTCCGCTTTGCTGCCTTTCTACCTGCCTACCTACCTACCTGCTTATCTACCTGCCTTCCTCCCTACCTGCCTAACTGCCAACATAACTCCCTCGCTTGCAGCCTACCTCTCTACCTGCCTCCTTACCTATATACCTATCTACTTTTACCTACCTCCCTACATTTATCTCCTCCTCTCCTATATTCTACTACCTACCCTTCATCTACCAACCTACCTTCACCGACCTACCTCTCTATCTTCCTACCTCCCTACCTGCTATTTCTCTTCCTGAATCTGTCTACCCAACTACCTACCTTACATCTCTACCTTTATCTGTCTATCCATCTACCTGTATCTACTACCGACCTCATAAGATGCCTCTCCCACAATGCCTCCCATAACTTTCTGCCTCCCCTCTCACCCACTTCAATGCTCCTCTCTTCATCTTAAGGGCTTGATTCTATTTAAAACCTCCCCCTCTCTCTCTCTCCATAATCTCCCTTCCCACTCCCTCATCTCTTCCTTCCTACCTATCCATTTGTCTTCTCTTTCTGATATCCCTATACGTAACTTCCTTTCTCCCTAGCTTTTCTTCCTCCTTTCTTTTTCTCTTCCTTCCTCCTCCTCAGTATCTTCCTCCCTTCTCTTCCCCCCTCCACATCATCTTCCTATCTCTCTCTGTTCTATCTCCAGCTCTCCTCCCATTTACGTATCTCCCAACCCCTCCTCTTCTTTCCTCCCTCTTCCCTTCGTTATCTCTTTCCCTTCCTCCTGTTCCTCCTCTACTTTCATTCTTCCTTTCCTTCTTTTACCTACCTTCTTTTCCTCCCTCTTATTTTTTTCTCTTTCTCCTCGTACTGCCCACTTTTTCTTCGTCTACTCCCCCACATCATCTTTACTTCCCCTCTTCTTTCCCTTCCACCTTCCCCCCAGTCTCCTTCCACCCCAGTTCATCCTGTAACCTTCCTCACTTCTCTTTCCCATCTCTCATTCCCTCCTATCTTCCTAGTTCCTTTCAAGCCTCTATCACCTTTTTTTCCTTCTCGTCTTTTCCTTCATCCCTCCCACTTTTCTTTTTCCCCCTCATTTCTCCCATCTTCCTCCATTTTTTCTTCAATTTATTTCTTTTATCTCCTTATTCCCTTCTCCCATCTTCCTCCATTTTTCCTTCAATTTATCTTTTCTCCTCTCTCCTTTTTTATCTTCTTCCCCCTCCCCTTCCTGCCTATCTGCCTTACACCTTGCCTCACTCTAAACTTCCCTACCACATTACCTCCCCATCAATCTTCGTCTCTCTCTCTCTCTCTCTCTCTCTCTCTCTCTCTCTCTCTCTCTCTCTCTCTCACAAAGTAACAGCAAAAGATAGATATATTGGAAACACACTGTAGATGGACAGATAGTGATAGATAGATAAGATAAAGATAAAGAGAGAGAGAGAGAGAGAGAGAGAGAGAGAGAGAGAGAGAGAGAGTTAAATCTAATAACGCCTCCAACTCGTAGTATTGCGTGTCTCAAAGGTCGACTCTCAAGGTTCCTTCACTCTCCTTTATTCACTTTATTCATCTTAATTTCTCCTTTCACTCGCCTTTATTCATTTTACTCAACTTTATATATCTGTTGATCTGAACTTCACTTTCCCTCACTTTCTTTTATTCACCTTGATTTCACTTAATGCATCCTACCTTCACCATCCCTCACTCTCCTTCATTCCTCTTAATTCCCAATCAAGGTTGTAACTACGATGGAGAAGCTTTGGGCAATGGGAATGCAGATGTAGGGAAGAAAGGGTTAGGAAGAAGGCAGATGTATAGGAAGAGAGTTAGGAAGAAGGCAGATGTAGGAAAAAGAGGCGTTAGGTAAGGTAAGGTAAGGTAAAGTAAGGCAGGGTAAGCTAGGTTAGATATAGTTAGGTTAGGTTAGGTTAGGTCAGGTCAGATTAGGTTAGGTTAGGTCAGGTCAGATTAGGTTAGGTTAGGTTAAATTTGGTCTTAGGGAAAAATTATGGAGCTCTAGGTAGGGAGAAATAACTTGTAGGAGGAGATGGTAATGCAGGCAGAACTCTTGGAAGCATATTTCGGAAGAAGAAAGTAGGAAGAAGAAGTTGTACGAGGATGGTAGAGATGCAGGAAACAAATTTAAGTAGAGCTGTACCCTTGTTGGTAAGAAAAAATAATTTTGAGTAAAGGTATGATGATGCAATTTTGGTAAAGAAGAAACGAGCAAAATTGTGGTATTAAGTAATCCTCCACAGCGCATTCCAGCCAACATAACGAAATCTCTATTTCTTTATCTAGCAACCTCAGTGGAATCGCTCTGCTGAAAATTACGTTATCATGGTCGCTATTGGAACAAGTGATTGGGACGTTTTAATCATCAGAGGAGGGGAAACAACTACCCAGATTACCACTCTCTGAGGGTAACGGTACCCAAAATAAAATATTTTACCAACCGAGCACTCTCTCTCCCTCTCTCATACACACACACACACACACACACACACACACACACACACATATATATATATATATATATATATATATATATATATATATATATATATATATATATATATATATATATATATAAAATCTTCCCACCTCCTGACGATTTTATCAAGCTTAGGATAGACTTCTCGAACTGACTGAGTCAGATATAGCCTTAATTAAACCCTTGTTATGGGAGTCCTTTCCCAAAGCGAAATAAAAAAAAAATCCTGGTAGCAGCAACAAACTAAAAATAACGTTACTCAAATTGAAGGAGTTAAATTTCTGAAGCCCTGGAAGAAACCCTGAAGACTAGTTTTAACCCAACGGGGACAGGAAGCCTTTTGTGAACAGAATAAAATGATCTGGAGGTAGACATAATATAACAGTTACGAGATTTCAAGTCGATAGAGTAATTTCTGCATTGCCAGTCAAGCATCCAACATCCAGAATTAGGGCAACACTCGAGAAGGTATTGCAAAAGGCTCTAGATATTTCGAAACACCACTTTCTTAGCGATTACACAAAATTACAGTCTTGGGGCAGAAACTGAAACCTGGGTTATTTGTTGCTTTCACTCCACAACAAACATGTACCGTTATTTTTTCATCCTATATATAAGCTACCGACCGGCGATTTATTCCAGGTCACGAATGACCTCTAGTGGTGAAGAAATTCACTCCTTCAGTCTGAACACGTATTTTTTGTATTTCGTTACTTCTACCACCTGACAAATTTATAAACCTTATGACATACCTCCAGTACTAAAGGGGTTAACGAAGACTGTAATGTAACTAACCCCTCCAGTTCGAAAGTCTGTTCTAAAATGAGCAAAGCTGTCTCGGGAATGCAAGAATACATAAACACAACAGAGGGAAGGAGTTAAAGAGTTAAAGGGAAGTATACTCTGCTGACAGTGACAGATAGCTATGTTACTGTTCCGATGCATCACCGCCAGTCAGGACATCGAGGCATCGTTATTCCGGCACTTAGTGGCATCACTTTACAGGGAATGACGATCTTAGACCACTGATTGATGCGTGGGTCATCTGTTGCTTTAATAAACTCCATTAGCTACAAAATGCCCACAATTCATTACCGCCATTCCCAATATTGCAAAGCGATCTCGGCCTCATTTACCCTTCCATCGGTTATGACACAGGGTTTTTTTTCTGGATAGCGTTAAAGGATTTTCTTCAGGTCAGGGGCAACTCCTTCAAATGTGAAAAGGAATGATCCCATTTTAAACATTTGAGTAATTTCTTGTACAGCGGCGCTGATGTTGATATAATACACAAATACTTCTACAAATTTCATGTGGACGCACAAAAAGAGGGGGCGGGAGGGATGGGCTGGGATAGCGGCTGGAGGTTGGGGCAAAGAGGGTTAGTTAGCGCAGCCTTCTGAAGTGGGCGTTGAAAGTTAGCAGTGAGGGAAGAAGAGAAGGTTCATATCAAGTTTCTCCAAGAAGCATAAACGCAAACACCAGCATCCTCTCGAAAAAAAAAAAAAAAAAAAAAAAAAAGCGCGATACTCATAGTGCATCACAGCCAACACGAAAATTCATGTCAATCAACTTAGGGCGTCTCTTCTGAGTTGAATGAAGTTGCCTGGCGTTAGCGATGGCAAAATTAAGAGACGTTCTCCAGTTGAAGGCATGGAGTCTTTCCTGGGTAGATTTAAACTCTGGCGTTAGTCCATGTACAACCCATACGATATTTAAGGGATGAAGGGATGGAAGGACCTACTTTACACCATGACTTAGCAGTGTGGTAGCTTGGATCTCGTTCCTGACTATAAAAATCTTCCTTTATCTCCTAGTGACGCGTTATTTCATCACCACCAACCCTACATCACACCCCAATCACGGCGTTATTAAACCACCCAAACGATCCGGCTTTCAATCACACCACCGCTACCCCCGATACCTCCCACCGCACTCGCCATGTTTACAAATGACGTCGTAAGTGTCCAAACAAATCATAGCCATGGTCGTGTGTGTGTGTGTGTGTGTGTGTGTGTGTGTGTGTGTGTGTGTGACCGCCATACGTAACCAAGAGCCCTAGGACATAAAACAACGTCATGTGTGTGTGTGTCCAGCGAAACTTTGGTGGTAAGAGATTACTTGGGAGAAAGGGACGGAGTTGGAGGGAGAGAAATGATGGATGATTACAAGGAAGAGGGATACAGAAGTGGAAGACTGGGATTACGGATGACGAGGAGAATTAAAGAAGAGAGAGAGAAAAGGTGAAGGATGAGGGAGAGGGGAAGAAGAAAAAGGAAGAAAGGAAAAGTTGGAGGAGCAGAGAGAGAGAGAGAGAGAGGTGCCGGAGTAGGAAGATGGAAAATGAGGATGATAAATGAAAACAGCATGAACAAAGAAGATGGAAGAAGGGATGAATGGGGTGGAAAAGAATTAATAGATGAGAAATACGAACAAGAGGAGGAAGCAGGAAAAGGTGCCTGAAACGAAACAGTAAACCAAAAAGAGATATTTTGGACAAACAGAATGGAAAGAACAATGGAATTATATTGATAACGATAAATAAACAAATAAAGACAGCAATGTGGTAAAACTGGAACGAAATCATATAAATTTTGAATAATGCATAACGATATACAGTGAAAGAACTCGGTGATAAAGACGATATTCATGGAACGAGATACTGGACATGTGACAAATGGAAAAACAGAAAAAGGAACGAAAGACAGAGACGAAAGCGACCTAAATTTAAGGTTACATAAACCGAAACAAATTGATGCAAATCACTTAGACCGTGAGAAATCATGACGAGACGTAAATAATGTGAACGACACTGAAATATGATAAGTGGATTAAAATTAAAAAAAAACACGAAAACAAAACCACACAAACCGAAATAAACTGAAACAAACCACACAAAAATAAAAAATGATGGAAACGAAAATATTGGAACCGAAAAACAGACTGGAATAACTATGGAACACACACACACACACACACACACACACACACACGAAAAGCAGAAAACACCGAGCACAATTTATAGGGACACAGAAGCCGAAACAAATTGGAACAACTCGCGTAAAGCCGTGAGAAACCGTGACAAGAGACGAAAATATGAGGACGCGGTGAATGTAAAATATTGGGAACAACACAACGACGATATTGCGACCACAGCGAAAATATGGCGACGGTAATGGGCCACAGATATTGCAAAAAAGGAAGAAAAAAAAAAAGGCCTAGAGGTGCAGTGATATGATGAAACATGGAGGAAATATACAGGTAGGAAAAACAGAAATAAAAATGGAAATATAACTTAATTTCCTTGTGAACCATGACTACTGTTGCTGTTGAAGTCATACCTCTTTCCTACCTTTCTCTGCTATCTACAGACGATGTTATTAAACTTAAGAATTGCCCCCTAATAGTGAAGGTCACTGAAAGTTAAATATTACTACAAAATATGAGGGGTATCCGAAGCTAAATATAATTGCCCGAAAGTAGCATGAATAAACTAACAAAAAAGGCCCCATTATTATTATTATTATTATTATTATTATTGGTAGTCATCTGATTTTATCCATTGCTCTCTGCAGCGGTGACTTCTATATTATCCGTGCTACCGGCACGCGACGTTATTCGCTTAGAGAAGGCCTCTTGTAGTGATGGGGTTTTAAATTGTGTCCATTAATCCATTCTGTACGGTTAACTCTTCTTATATTAGTGTTATACAATACATTTTCATTGAATTAAGTGAAACCTCTCGTACAGCAGGGGTTTAAGAAATACTACGCCATGAACAATATCTAGAAAAACTGAAAATATGTACTGACATGCTTTGTCACACACACACACACACACACACACACACACACACAAATTTCATCAGACCTACATCTGAACTTGATGTCTGACTCGGAGTTTCGCTGACTTAAAAAAGTTACCTCAAACTTGCAATGAATTTCATATGAAGTTATCTGAAACTTATCTGGATTCTTTTTAGATACAAAAGTGTCGAGCACAGCTATATCTATGAGTGAAGCAATAAACTGAGGTCCACGGTAGGACTAGGTCTTGTCATGAAAGGGGGAAGACAAGAAATGAACAATTCCAGAAACAACGACTACCGACACTATTTCTAAGATGTTGGTTATGCTGAGAGTAAGATATTGGTCATTCTTGTGGCCTAAGTTCACCCTGAGGAAAGTAAGACACGACTAATGAGGAAGACAGAAACATCCAGACCTCCTTTCCCACCCGGACATAAGACTGAAACACTAAGAATAATTAAAAACGCTGTACAAGAGGCTAAAACGAAACAGGTATTATGACATGAAGTAAGGTCAGCGTTTACCAAGATGGCGTCACACTGCGGCCGCGGACTATCGAGGTAAACAGTGTGTGTGGGAAGTGACACAACACCGCCCCGGGATGAGATTAGTGCAGGAGAGAGAGATGTACACCACGCCCTCACCATCACACCACAGCCACAGCACACCACACCCACACCACCACAATACACCACGCCCTCAGTACATCACCCCACACCGCACCACACCATACCCTCATCACATCGCATTACTACACCACACCGCACCACACCATACCCTCATCACATTACACCAAAATTCACCCTCACCACACCACACCACACCACACCCTCATCACATAACACCAATCCACACTCACCACACCACATACCCTCATCACATCACACAAAAACTCACCCTCACCACACCACACCATATCCTCATCTTCTCACATCAAACCACACTCTCACCACTCCACACCACATCATACCCTCATCACGTCACACCAAACCACACCCTCGCCAGACCACATCACGCTCTCACCACCATACTACACCACACCATCACCACAATAGTAAATTGCGGTGGGGATACGAATGTGGAACAGGGGAGGGGGGGAAAGACGGAGACGGGGAAGGGAGAGGGAAGAGAACAGAAAAGAGGATGGGAGGGAACAGGAATGAAAATGGTAATATCTTCATTGCACAGATTAAAAATACAGAATGGAGGACATTTGGTTCATATGATAGGCTATCTACTGAGTTAATGAGGGGGGAAGGGAAGGGGAGGGGGAAAGAAGGGAAAAGGGAAGGGGTGAGAAGAGAATGGGGGAAGTGGGAGGAAGGAAGGGAGAAGGGAGAGACAAAAATGGAGGACAGAGAAGGAAGAGTAAGAGTATGTATGTCAGGGAGGTGCTCTGCTTATGAGTGTGGAATGACGACGATAGGGGGAAGAATGCGTGAGGAAAAGAGGGGGGGAGGGGGGAAAGATGAGGCAGGAGAGGATAGAAGGAAGATGGAAGAGTAAAAGATCAAATATTTAAAAAAAAAAAAATCATTACTGAAGTGAGGGAAAAGATGATGATGTCAGAGAGCAACAGGAGAATGAAACAGGAGAGGAGAGATGGATGAGTGGGGAGGGTGAAAGAAGAGACACAGTGAAAACAGTGAATAAATCAGGAGTGAGATGAGGGCAGGGGGAAGTGATGAGGGAGAGGGAGGAGGAAGGTGAAAGACGACGACTTGAGAGAGAGAGAGAGAGAGAGAGAGAGAGAGAGAGAGAGAGAGAGAGTCCAGTATTGGTCTCATGTCTAGAGGGAGCTCTGTCGTAAGTTCGAGTCCCCTACTAGCATATATATGGGTAAAGTAAAAACATATATATAAATGGAAATATAAATCTCTTTGTGAACCATGACTTTATCTTTTGTTGCAGATCAAGTCATAAGATATTCCCTGCTTAGCCTCGACGACTTCGTGGGCTGCACACTCACAAGGATACACCTGTCCGCAGCAGTCAAATAAACAAACCTACACCACACCCCTGTTTGCTATATTATCTTCTGCTTTACCGTCTGCGCCTTGTGCCTATCATCCCTTCCTCGTAAGCCCCCTTTGACGTCATCCCCTTTTTAGGCGGGTGAGAGAGAGAGAGAGAGAGAGAGAGAGAGAGAGAGAGAGAGAGAGAGACGGCTGATGAAAGACAGGAATGGGTGCAAAAACAGATTAAATCAAGACTGAGATGAAGGGTAGAAGAAGAGAATAGAGATGCAGGGAAGAGGCAGATGTGCTAAAGAAAGAGAGGAAGAGGAAAAATGAAACTGAAGGAGAGGTAAAGATGAGAAGTGAAAAAGAAGGCAGAGTAAAGGCAGAGTTAATGAAGCATGAGTGAGGTGAGTGACAGCAAGGTGATGAAAGAGGGAAGGAGCAAAGTGAAACAAAAGAAGCGAGAAGGGGAAATGAAGATGAAAGACACAGGAGAACACAGGGAATACTTAAGGAGTGAGGAGACGGGAGGGGGGAGGATATGGAAGGGAGGAGAAGAGGGAAGGGGGGAGAAGAGGGAAGCGGGAGAAGAGGGAAGGAGATGTAGCAGATAATGGAAGTGAGGTGTGAAAGAAAAGAGAGATACGAAAAAGTGTGAATGGTGGACAACAGGAAAATGGAGAGAGAATATAAATCACAAGAGAGGTAGGAATGAGGAAGGCATGGCAGCTGATAAGAGGAGAGGAGAGGAGGGGAAAGGAGAGGAGCGATGATAATGAGGGAAGGGAAGAGATAAGTATGAACACGAGTCTAATGATGGGGGGCGGGGAAGGCGGGCAGGCAATGGGGACGGGTAGAGGGGAAGGAGGGGTTTAGTAGACGTGGTTGTAATGTAGGGGGCAGAGAGGGGAGGGGAAGAAGCGGGGAAAGGGTGGATGGGGGATGGCTAGAATACAAGCATAAAGTAGGGGACGAAGAAGAGAAAGATGGAGGGAAAACGAAGGGGAAAGGGGGACGGAGGGGAGAGAGAACTTGGGGTGTTTGGGAAGGAAGATGAGGGGGAAGAGGAGAGGGAGGAAAAAAAAATGGGTGGGGAGCAAGGTGGAGTACGGCAGATGGGGGAATAAGGGAGGGGAGGGGAGTGAGGAAGACAGAGGGAGGCTAAAGAGGGAAGGTGAGTATGAACATAAGGTGTGCGGGGAGGGGGTAGGAGGGGAGGGGTCTGGGAAGGCTGAGGGAGGGGTCTAAGGAGAGATGGTGTGGTATGAACATAAGGTGTAGGGGGAGGGGGCAGCAGGGGGAGTGGAAGGAAGGCCGGGAGGGAGCGGGGAGGAGGGATGGGGGTTTGTGCGAGAGCAAGCGTAACCATTCCCAAGCTTACGACACGCGCCATGTGGTCGGGATTTCACCTATTTACATGTCTGAAGGGGGCGTGGTGGTGGTGAGGGGGGTTGGAGGGAGGAAGGAGAGGGGTGGGGTAGTGTCGAGTGGGGTAGGCCGGAGTTGAGGTTGGCAAGGTAGTAAGGTAACGGAAGGGAAGGGAAAGGGAGGGTAGATAATGTCAACAAAAGAGGGAACAGAAAAAAAAATCTATTTTTCTCCTGCTTCGAGGCGGATTTATTCTGCCCTCCCACACGAAGCCTTCACCCATACACGGAGCACCGAGCGTGTCTAAGTAACAAATTATCGTCCATAGTAACATAAACTATTTTGGAAGGAAGGGAAGGGAAGGGAAGGGAAGGGGAGAGGAAATGGAGAGAGAAATGGAACAGGCTCAACGTTGGGGTTAACAGGGAGGGAAGGGAAAGGAGGGAAGGAGAGGAAGTGCAGGCTCAAGGTTAAGGTAGGCTAAGAAGGGAAGAGAAGGGAGAGGAGAGGAAGAGGTAGAGAGAGCAGGATGATGACTAACAGGGAGGGAAGGGGAGAGAGGGAAGGGGTGAGGCATATGAAGCTGTATGGTGTTGTAGGGAAAGGGAGGGGAGGGAGGGGAGGAGGGCTGGTGTGGTTTGTGTGGAGGTTGAATCTCTCTCTCTCTCTCTCTCTCTCTCTCTCTCATCTTTCCAGTAAAGTAATTGTTTTTATAATATTTTCATAATCTCATCTGACAAATTTACCTCCCCCTCCCTCCCTCTCTCTCTTTCGTTCTTATCTATTCGACTTTCATACGCATGTTTTTCACTCTGTTAAAGCGAAAGGGGAACTACTGCATATCTCTCAATAGATTCCGTTACAAACCGGAAAAGATAGAGGCGATATCCGAGTGAAAAAATAAAAAAAAGAACAACGAAAGAGAAAGAGAGAGAGAGAGAGAGAGAATGGCGTAGTTAAAAGAGAAAAAAGAGGCAACAAAACCAGCGTGGAAAAGTGGGCGAAAAATATTAAAACGGACGTTGAATTTTGTCCCTTATGTCAGCAGGATGGGGCAGGTGGGGGCCATTCTCTCTCTCTCTCTCTCTCTCTCTCTCTCTCTCTCTCTCTCTCTCACCTATCCACTATCCCTTCCTCCTTCCTTTCTTTCCTCCATCTCTTCTTCCTCTCGTTCATTTCCTCATCATCCGTCCTTCCCTCCTCCTACCTCTTTTCATTTCCCTTCTCCCTCTTCTCCCTCTCACCATTCCACTCTTTTTTCCTCCTCTTCCCTCTTCTTACTTAGCATCTCTCTTTCTCTTACCTTCTCGTTCTCCCTCCTACCTCTTCTCTCTTCTGTCCTTCACCTCCCTCCTGTTTCTTAACTCCTCCTCTCTTCTACTATTCTTAACCCCGTCCCTTCCCCATCTATCTCCTTTAATCTCAGGTTTAGCTCTCCCCTCTTCTTCCATTCTCCCCTTCCACTTCGTTCCACTTCTTCACTTTCCCACTTTTCATCACTCTTCGTCTTCCATTCCTCTTCCACTTAATTCCTCTTCTTCACCTCCCCTGCTTCTTCCCCTCTCTTATCTCATCCTGTTTCCGTCCCACTCACACTTCGCACCTTCCATCACTCCTCTCTTCCCTTCTCCCCTTTCCATCCCTCTTCCATTCTTCTTCTACCTTTGTCATCAACCTTCCATTTTATCCCAAGCCTTCCCTTTCCTTCTGACTCTTCTATCACTTCCCATGCATATCTCTTTCATTTCTTCTCCTCCTTCACATTCCCTCATCACCCATTCTGCCCTTTCATTTTTCTTTCCACCTTCCTTTCGCTTTCACTTCCATCTCCTCTGACTCTTCCAACTCTTCCAATCCTCTCCATCTATTCAACTTTGTCTCTTCCTTTATCTTTTCTGCCGCCCCTCTGACTCTTACACAATCCCCTCTCTTCCGTTCCTATCCTCTCCCTATTCATATTTACCATCCTCAACCTCTGACCAATTCTCAGCTGTTGCTCTCCACATCGACTGTTCTACTTCTGTCCTCTCTCCTTTAACACATTCACTCCGGTGGCGTGACCTGAAGGGAGGGCACCCTGTTGGTGGATGATAGAGTGACAAGGAGGGGATTTGTTTGTGGCCAGCCCTTCAGGAGTTAAAGAGTCTGGCTATAAACAGACAAATAGACAGACTGACAGACGGAGCGACAGTCATTCAGGCAGACAGACAGACAAATAAGTAGACAGACAGATAGAGAGACAGACAGATGGATATTCTTGCTACATACAGACGGTTTCACTCAGCTTTGAAAAGGCCTCTCATACTGAAAGGGTTTACTAATGCTACGGTATGTACAGCCCCTCCAGCTGGGAAAGTCTGTCCTGAGCTGAATAAAATCATCAGAAAAAGACAAGAACAAAATAATGTCATCGACTGTGGGGAACATTTCTTAGCCAAACCTTCCTATCATTTTTCCTTTATCATTTTTATCCTTTTCTTTACATCATGCTTGAACTGTCCGACTACTCATTCTTTTCTATTTCTTCCCATTTACTACATTATTTTTTCCGTTCTCCTATCCATCCTTTGACACCTCCCCATCCTTTTCATCCCTCTCTCCTACCTCTATATCCATGCTCCTTTCATTACCACCAGTGTCATCACCTCTGACCTTTGTGACGCCCTTCTCTCTTATGCCTTTCCATTTCGTCTATTCAGCTTCTTCCTCTTCACTTTCGACGGCTGGCAAAATCCTTCCTCTTCCATCTTCCTTTTCCTTTCCATGACCTTTAACTCTGTTCTTATGAGTTCAGTTTTATCACTTCTTCATCTCCACAGAAACTTTCATTCTTTCTCTTTCTTCATCTTTTCTCTTTCCCTTTTCTTTCCGTAACCCTTGGACTCTCTCGACTACATTCAGTTTCCTTTCGATTTTGTCTATTCAGTTCCCTCCTGCCTCCCGTCCTCCGTCATCTGATTTCTCTCCGTCATTCTCTCTTGTTCCTCTGTCCTTTTCCCCTTCGTTTCCATATCCTTTAAACTTTGACCTTATTTTCATATTTTCCCTTTTATATTCAGTGACTCATGTCTTTTTCTCTTCCCTTTCCACAATATACCATCCTTCCAGTCCGTCTCCATCCTCCCTTTTCCTTTCTTTTGGCTCCTTCCCAGTATGCGTTTCTCACTCACTCCTTATTCTTTTACCTTTCCATGAATCTTTATCTCACCGACTTTCTTATATAATTATTTTTACTTCGTCTATTTATTCTTCTTCTCTTTTCCCCTTTCACTGTTCTCTGGTCCCTTCCTAATAATTCTTCCTCTTCCCTGTTTATCCCTGTTCCCCTTCACCTCTATAACCTTTGATCTATGACCTTATAATATTTCTTTCTAATAAATTTCCTTTGCTTCCTCCTCTTCCAACCCTTCCTCTTTCCTCCCTCCCTCTCTCTCTCTCTCTCTCTCTCTCTCTCTCTCTCTCTCTCTCTCTCTCCTTTCCATCATCCTTAACTTTTGTGAACGTCCACTCTTTCTATTCCTTTTTCGTCTATTCAGTCTTCCTTCGTTTCCCCTTCCACTGCCCTCCGACCCCTTTCCACTTCCTCCTCTTCCCTTCCAATCCTCTCTCCCTTTCTCTTTCATAACCTTTGAACTTTATGGCCCCATTTATATTTCTTTACAGTCAGTCTCTTCTCACTTCCTCCATTTCCTTTTCTATCCTTTTCCAACTCTTCGTCGTCCCTCTTGCTTTTTTTTTCTTTCCATAACCTTTGACCTCTCTGACCCCATTTTCTTATATCCCTTTCCATTTAGTCTACTCAAGCTTCCTCCCTTTCTCCTTTCCAATGCTCCTTCCTCTCCAGCCCTTCCTCTACCTTCTCCTTTCCCTTCCCCTTTCACTTCCATCACCTTTCACCTTTATGACCCAATATTGTTTTACTTCCTTACAATTAACCTCTTTCGCTCCTTCCAGCCCACTTTCTGTTCTTTACACCCTTGTTTTGCCCTTCCCCTGCCTTTCCCCTTTCCCTTCCATGCTGTAATATTTTTTTACATTTAATTTCTCTCCCTTCCTCCTCTTTCAAAATTTTCACCTCCCTGCAAATCTCTTTTCCCCTTTCATCATCATCTTTCTGACTCTCTTATCCTCCTTTTCATTCCGTCTGTTCAGCTTCTTCCCCTTTCCTTCACAAAACACTTTACACCAGCTTCAACCCTTCCTTTTCTCTCTCATGGTTGCCTTTCCAGACGCTTCGAAATTTCATAAAGTCTCTTCCTTACCGATTTAGTCTGCTCATTGTATCTCCGTATTCTCTTGTATGTTATTGATGCAAACGATGTCAATACTAAAAAGATGTGTATGTGTGAGAGGTAATTAAAGTGCAATGTGAAGAATAAACCACTAAAGATGAGGTACCACGAAGCCTCCCACTGACCTTCGTCTCTCTCTCTCTCTCTCTCTCTCTCTCATTACCCGGAGCCCTATTTACGAGTCACGCAGCGGGGGCGAATGTCCGTCAAATCCCTAATGCCGCGCCGTAATGGAACTCGGAAGTATGAAGTGGGGTTTAGTCGGGGTGGAGTGGACAGGAATGAAAAGGAGTGGAGTGGAGTGGATTAGGAGTGACAAAACGGAGTGGAAGACTTGAAATGAATGGAGTGTGTGAATGGAATGGGAAGGAATAGAATGATATGGATAGGAGTGGAGTTGATTAGGAGTAACGAAAAGGACTGAAAGGAATGAAGAGAATGGAGTGAATAAGCATAGGAGTGAGGGGAGTATGGAGTGCAATAGTAGGATGAGGAGTGGAGTAACAGGAGGAAGAATGGAGTGGATCTGGGATGAGGAAGTGTAAGGAATGGATAGAATGGAGTGTGTAAGCACAGGAGTGAGGAGAGTATAGAGTGCAATAATAGGATGAGGAGTGGAGTAACAGGAGGAAGAATGGAGTGGATTAGGGATGAGGAAGTGAACTGGAGGGTATTAAGTGGATGAAATAGGTACAGAGTGGTGTAGAAAGCACAGAGTGGAGTAGACTGGAAGGATAGATGGATTGATGAAATAAGAAAGGGATAAAACGTTGAGGAATAGCAAGGATAAGAAGAAGCTAAGATAAAAGGAAACTTGGTTGATGCAGAGAGGTCAGGAGAAGCAGTGTAGGTGGAAGAAGTGGAAGAGACGAGAGTGGATTGGGGAATAAAAGTGATGGAAAGTGGAAAGAAAGGCTGTAAAAATGGTAAGGCGAAAGGGAAGAGGTAAGACTGAGAGAGAGAGAGAGAGAGAGAGAGAGAGAGAGAGAGAAATTCGATTAGAGAGATGAGTAGTAAGGACAGAAAAAAGAAAATACGAATACCGCAAAAGCATTGGTAAATATTAAGTGAATAAATAGTAAAACACACAATCCTGCGAGGTATGCATCCATGTCTCCACACACACACACACACACACACACACACACACACACACACACACACACACACACACACAACGATTAACTAAAAATGTCTTGCTCAATTATTTCATCAATTTTTAAAGGTGTGTGTGTGTGTGTGTGTGTGTGTGTGTGTGTGTGTGTGTGTGTGTGTGTGTGTGTGTGTGTGTGTGTGTGTGTGTTCCTATCCATCTATTCATTCAAGGTTCCCCCCGCTATCAGTCTGTGTTTGCTTGCATATCCATCAAACTATCCATCCTTGCTACCCTCATTCTAAATATCTATCAGCCTATCTACTATCAGTTTATCTATCCATACGTCTCTCCATCCATCCACTCAACCACCTGTCTATCTATCTATCCATCAACAGCATGACGTCGTATCCAGAAAAAAAAAAAAAAATCACACACGCAACCATCTCACCCTGACTCAACTGAAGTCCTTCGTTCTATCCCTCCCCTCAATGCCTCGCACATTCTTTTTTGCCTCTTACTCTTATTCTTGTCCTCTTACTCTTTACTGTCCTCTCATTTTTATTACATTTTTGCTCTTGCCGCAGTTCTTCGTTCTATCCCTCCCTTCAGTTTCTCTTACAGTATTTTTAGCGTCTTACTCCTCTTACTTTTTTATGTTCTTACTTTTTGCTCTCCTCAATTTTCTTACTGTCTCGCTCTTCTTGCTGCACTCCTTCATTCCATCCTATCTCTGTAATTCTTCTTTTACTCTTCTTACTACATTCTATCATTCCATCCTAACCAACACTCCTTCTTACACTCTTCTTAAAAACTTCCTTAATTCCATCCCAGCCAACTTATGCTCTTCCTCAACCCTGTCTCTGCGTCTCGTTCACAGTCAACCTCGCCTCCTTCTCCCATTCACTCACGGGAAAAACAGCCATAAAGAACTGAATTAAAAAAGCTTAACTGGAGAAGCATATGTTGAGACCACAATGAATGAACTCTGGGATTAGGTGTACGACTAGATGAACAAACAGAACGTACTTTATTCACTCAATTATTCATTTTGGAAACACCTAGATTTCTGCGGCCAATGAAATAAACTGGACATGAAGTAAAATGAGGGGCATTTTAGATTGGGAAGTAGGAGTGGAGTGGTGATGAGTTATGGTAATGAGGCCTTGCAGGGGCGTTTATCAAGGCCACGCTGCGTGATCCCGGGAAATGAGTGCCTGGAGTAATGCTTTACATACAGAAACACACACACACACACACACACACACACACACACACACACACACACACACACACACAAACGTACTGTAACCTTCTGCACAATACTAGATCATAGGGTTGAGAATGTAACGGTGTGTGGCAGCCAGATGTCCCCTCCCCTCACCCACCCTCCCACTGCCACCCTCAAGTATAACCTCTCAAGGGCAATGGGGTCAGAGGTCGCAGCTTAACGTCTTCACTATAATCACCCTCCATTTTAGTCTGCCTTGCTACCTACACAGGATTATATTTATCTTGGGAGAATCTCACGTACTGAATTACATAATGAGGCAAATAACTATCCTTAGCGGAAAAGAAAAAAAGGTGTGAAAATATAGCATGAACAAAAAATACCTGCAACAGAAATCACGCTAAAAAGTTGCAGTAACACATTTTCCTTTTCTTTTTTTTATATTCTGCTTCTCGTTACATATGGCTCAAAAATTAAAATGTTGCACTCTATTCATCACACCTGCTTATAATTATTAATACAAGAGGACTGCTGTTATCTGTGGATGATGTAATTCTGTCGATGTTAAAGCTACTGGAAAAAAACTTGGGGAAAAGAGTCGATGATGATGATGATGATGATAATGGTCAAAACTGTTCCCCTGCTTCTTTTTTTTTTTTTTGGGGGGGGGGGGCTGTTAGCATTATTGGTCAAAAGTTTAACCTGGTAGTGGCTTTTATAACTCGGGGCCAATAACGGGACTAGAGGAAAGAATAGCAATGTCATTTTTGTGCGTGCTTGTAACACACACACACACACACACACACACACACACACACACACACACACACACTATCATACACTTTTTCACATTACAGTTATACTTCACACACACACACACACACACACACACACACAATTTATATCTCACACTTTTTCACATCAGTTACACTTTTTCACATCAGTTACACACACACACACACACACACACACACACACACACACACACACACACACACACACACACAATTTATATCTCACACACTTTTTCACATCAGTTACACACACACACACACACACACCACAGGGGAGACTGCAAGGTGTATCGTATTGATTGCCGTGGATTTTGGGTAACTGAGAGGAGTGCGACAGGCGCCTCAGTGTGTGTGTGTGTGTGTGTGTGTGTGTGTGTGTGTGTGTGTGTGTGTGTGTGTGTGTGTGTGTGTGTGTGTGTGTGTGTGTGTCAGCTAAAAGAATGATAACTATATGACAATCTGTGTATATAGTAATGTCTGTTTGTCTAATCCAACTGAGTGAAAAGCGAAGATAATAACTATGCAGAATATGAAAACGTGTATGCAACTGAGCGTATAGTATGTGGATATGAGCATTGACGTATAAACAGATGCGGACAACAGTAATATCGTTACAACTTTTTCAGTGAAATGTTCTGAAAATTTAACGAATTATTCAGAAAAGTTTGCAAGGCCCGGGCATCGCACCAGTGGGTTTCAAAATTCACTGCTCACTGTATCGTTATTTATCATATTAACGTGATTTGCAATTTATTTCCGCGACTGTTGATCTTAATGAGAGAGAGAGAGAGAGAGAGAGAGAGAGAGAGAGAGAGAGAGAGAGAGAGAGAGAGAGAAATATATCATATGTGTAATATTGTGGTAGGTGGGGGCGCTCACCATCCACTCACTCAATGTAGTGCTGCTCTCGGGTGTCTGCCCTTTCCTCTCCTCCATCCTTCTTTCCTTCCATCTTCTTCTATCTTTCTTTCCCTCATTCTTTCCTCGTCCTTCTGCCTACGGGTGACTTTACACTCCCTCTTCTGTCTTTCATTCCTTCATTCTTTTCTTTTCCTTCGGCCTATGGGTGATTCTACACTGAGTGACAAGCCAAATGGTTTCCTGTACACCAGGAAACTATTTACTACGCTGGGTGGTAACCATATAACCAAATTCTGGCGCCTGGTGGTTTAGTGGGTAATTATTGTGCTCCAATCGGATTGAGCCGGTGAAGGTTTATATCCAAAGGGTGGTTAGGGTTTATTGCTCACGTATTGCCACTCAGGGATGAGTGAGGTTGGTCACTCTCATCTTAAATGTCAGGACCAACTGCCTAGCCCCGGGTTCCTACGCTCCTCATGGGGCAACGTAGGATTGGATGATGGATAGATGGATGATGTGTATATATATATATATATATATATATATATATATATATATATATATATATATATATATATATATATACACAGTATATAGTCCTTTCCGTCCTTGGGGCTAAGATGTGAATGAATGTGTTTGAGTGGATGAGTAAATTGGGAGTGTATCGTCTTGTCTCGGCTACTTCCCTTTCCCTGGGGGAAGCAGCCTAGGATATATATATATATATATATATATATATATATATATATATATATATATATATATGTATTCTCCAGCTAAAGAAAACCATATGAAGACACCAAAAATAAAATGCCGCTCCACTATAAACTCGCCTGATCATATTTTACGTGTTGTTGGGACGGCTCAGTCTGCTGGTGTGGGCGTAGCTGCGGCAATGGGAGTAGGAAATGTATAAATAATGCAGGGCAGACACTGATAAAGCTGAGTCGGCCACGTGCATATAAAGGACTCCTATTGCACAACTTCACAAGCGACAAAAGGAGCCTTAACAATCAAACTTGGGCCAATCTACCAATTCCCTTCCTCTTCCTAACACCGCAAACCATAGGGCAATTAGCGCACCTCAGCATAATTAGAAAGGCCTGTTAATTGGGCCTCATCCTGGGTGTCATTGTGGAGTGGGGGGGGGAGCATAATGAGGGGCTGACTCAACTGTTTTCGTTGTTGTTTTTGTTGTTGTTGTTATGGTGGTGGTGATGGTGATCATTTACATTACTCTCTCCTCTCGCCTCATCCTGCTTTCTCTCTCTTAGTGTGTCTGTAACTGATATGCACACACACACACACACACACACACACACACACACACACACACAATTGCATGACATATATATAACTTCATCATCCGTTACATTCCTCATTTGGGATATGTCTTCCCCTTTCTCTCCGACCAATATTTATTTCTCTAGTATGGCCAGTACCTATATTCGGTATTAACTTCCCCAATGATGCTATGTTTTGGCACGGTTTTTTATCTGTCTGTCTGTCAATTGCCACTACTACTAAAAAAAAAAAAAAAAAAAAAAAAAAAACTTGAAATGAACAGCATCATATTTGCAATAATGACTGAGGACCATTAGAGGAGTGATTCAATCTTGGGCGAAAAGTTCAAAGATGATATGAAATGGTGTTGCCTTAGTGGAGGTACGAGCTCTCTGGATGCTCTTGTAATCAGAATCTTCATTTTCTCTACTAGCCTATTCCTGAACTCCTTAAAACAGCTAGCAGGCATATTCTATCCCTTCATTCCAGGGGCGATATTTTCATTTCATTATAGATATCTCCAAGCAACTTGACGCAGCTTAGGAGACTTTTGAACCGGCGGGGTTGGATATGGCATTCAATAAATAACTCCTCTGCCACAGCCCTATTCGAAATTGAACAAAATTGTCTGGTGGTTGGGAAAAAAATATCACTGGACTCGATGGCCTCCCAGCAACGACCATCCGATCTGTGTGGTCTGTGTATCAACTCTCAGCAACTTTCTCCAGGTAGTGTCCAGGTAGAGGTCAGGTCAGCTCTCACGCTGCCTGTACTGGGCCGGGTAATTACAGGTAAAGGGAACAGGGACGCAACCACAAAATAACGTGCTCCCCCCCATCTTTCTCTCTCTCTCTCTCTCTCTCTCATCGATCTGTCTATCTACCGCTTTGTCATCTGTCGAGCACTCTACCTCTATGTCTCTTGTCTTTTTATCTACCCTTTTGTTTGCTGTCACTGATTTTTTTGGTCTTTGATCTTTTTTTTTTCCTCTCTCTCTTTCAGATTTACCTACCGATTTTAAATCTATATATTTTTCTTTCACTTTAATCTTCCTACCTTATCTTAATCGCGAAACTGCTTATGAGAGTAAAACAAACATTTACACACACACACACACACACACACACACACACACACACATTACCACAGTACTACCTATGCTTTGCACAATGAGACAAAAATACTCTGGATTGAACAGATCAGTGTGTGTGTGTGTGTGTGTGTGTGTGTGTGTGTGTGTGTGTGTGTGTGTGTGTGTGTGTGTGTGTGTGTCGCTTTACAAATCGGGGCTTATACGTCAAACTGAAAACACAAAACACAAACACATAGACAAGTACACTAGGCATTAAAGTTATAAAAAATGAACAAACATAAATACTTACACACACACACACACACACACACACACACACACACACACACACACACACACACACACTTCTCAGATTAGCCCATTATTTATCCTATTAAGCCCACGCACCCACAGCCACACACACTCTCAATCCATCCACACACACTCACAAACACACACAACTACAAACACAGCCTTCCAGATTAGCACACTCATCTCTCTGTTTACTCTCTCTCTCTCTCTCTCTGTCTCTGTCTCTGTCTCTCTCTCTCTCTGTTTTCTTAAATAGGCCGGACGACCAAGAAATGACCTCAGGGTTTAGGTGGTCTGTGTAATTATGTAACCTCTCTCTCTCTCTCTCTCTCTCACATCATCACCATCATCATCATCACCATCATAATTACCACAAGAGAACCCATAACTCACCCTCCCAAACACACCACCTTGTACTCCTTCCCCTCCCCCGTCTCTCTCTCTCTCTCTCTCTCTCAACATAATTACCCCAACAGAACCCATGAACCATCCTCATATGCACATCACCGTGTCACCTCCCCCCCTTCTCTCTCTCTCTCTCACACACACACAAAACATAATTACCACACAAGAACCCATCACCCATCCTGTATCACCTTTTCCTCTCACCTCCTCCCCTCCCATCGCCACCTGAGGGGCTTCTATCACCCCCATTATCGGCAGGGAAGCAGCTCAAGTTTTCCTATCATCACAGGTCATAAACAGCCCATCTTCACCGCCTCATCTCGTCCCCTCTTCCTATACTATCTTCATCGTTACGTGGAAACCCCCTCGTCATTGCTTCTAATTATCATCACCTCGGGACCCCATCGTCATTTGAGCACCACCCTATCGCCTTCATTCATCCCCTATTTAGTCAACCCTATCGGCAATATCGTTACCTTCAAATCCGAATGGGGAATTGCATTAGCGTGATCATCGATGCAACAGACGAATACCACGGTGGCAAAGAAATAGTGTTGTCTTTGATTTGTTAGATGAAATGTTCGAACGGATGAATTATATATACATCTATGGAAATCTGGATATAATTCTTTCATTCAGACGAAAAGGTTATTCTAAATAGTGTCGGCGAGAACTAAGCCTTCTGTGAACACCAGAGTACAGACACAAAATTCCTGCCTCCCGCTGTTGCCTTTTCCCTGTTGTTACTTGGCATTTCACCATCTCACACAACTGCACGACTGCCACGATTTCAGTCTCTTTATATAACCCTTGTCTGTATCTCTAATTGTCAACGTTCTCTCCACCTGTGCCAGTGTTCTCCAATCCCTGCACTGTAATTATTATCACTACTGACTTCACCCTTGCTGATACACAATACCCTTGACCTCTTCACTACGATGATGTGTATTAGTATATTCCAGCTACTTTCTGACAATTCTATTCAATCTAGTTGTGAATCCTGGAAGGGAAAGGATTATTCACGGCTATGTCAAACTTCTCCAGTAAAAAAAAAATAAAAACATCACCCGTAAGCTAAATAAAATCGTCTGGTGGCAGCAAGAATAAAACAGACAATTAAATCATTTTGTTGATGAGTTTAAGGTCATCCTCATTACCTCAATCTACTCTGCTATTCTATCACCACTACTCCCGGGCTCATCTTAGCAATTAGCCTTAACCAGCGCTACAATCTTCCGCCCTCCTCTAATTTCAAGACCGTCCCTCTCTCCCCTTCTTTAATCACCCCTCATGAGCCTACTCCAATTTCTAGTCTGCCTCTAATCACCATCGTCTTCACTACGCGGACACTTGCCTTCATCACCATTACCGTTACCTCTACAACGCCAATTCGCTTCTCCACAACCACCAACCCACACTTAGCCCATTTACCTCACTGTGTTTCTTATTTTCTTCCCCGGTATCCTAAGTCGGCCTAAATCCCTCTTTGTTTACCCTTAAGACAATGCCTGGACATTTCCCTTCAACACCATTGTCATTATCTCTACACCGTAATTCCCTCTCAACCCATTTACCCCATTGCATTTCTCGTTTTTCCTGCGCTATCTCAAGACCCTCTAAGCCCCACACTTTTTGCTAGTATTACATTACCCGGACATTTCCCTTCATTACCATTACCATTAACTCTACAGCCTAATTCTTTTTCCTCACCCATCTAGCTACCTAAAGACCAATATTTTTTATTCAGGGAACGCTTTTCTAACTGGAGGGAGGTTAGCTTAGTTACTCATCAGCCTCATCACTATTAGAGGTCATTCCTAGGCTGAATACACTTATCTGGCACTAATTTGGCCATGAAAGGGACAACAAAAGAAAAAGACATCCTCGTAATAAGAGAGTTCACCCGATTTTAATCAATATTTTTTTCTTTACCCAGTACCCAAAGGCGGTTTAAATTCCCACTCTCTTTACTTTCACTGCAACATCAATGGCAGCAACAACAGAATATAAGAAACGTTCTGGTCTGATGGTAGTAAGAATAAAATACGAGAGACGTTCTGGCAGGGAAGGAGTTAACCCATTACCCGCAGCAATTCTCCATGTCTTGGCCCGGTACCCCAAGCCGGTCTAAACTCCCACTCTGTTTACTCTCATTACACAGCGTCTCCGCCCCCTAGCAAGGTCGACCCCCACATAAACATCCGCTACCCTGCATCCCCACCCCTCCCCACACCTCCCCCCCTGTGATAACCCTTCAGTCCTATGACATCTTTTTTTCTTTTCACTCCTGCTATACTCTTTCTACTCTAACCTCACTTAAAATTGTCACCTCTCCATCTTGAATACCGAGTTATACCAAGAGAATAACACTAGAATATGGTGCTAGTCACAAATAAGTGCAATGGAAAAGATGCAGAGCCTTTTTTTTCTTTTTTTTTTTTTTTACCACTGAGTGAAATAAGCTGTGAAAGGATGAAAATCTGGGCCAAGTTAAAGTAAAAGAGCTATATATCAGTCGACTTGGCTCAGCTCAGGAGACATCGAACTGGAGAGGCTGATTTAGAGTACCCATTCTTGTTTGGCCTTCAGTGACGTTTCCCGTAGTGGAAATGTTGGGTACGAGAGAGAGACAGGCCAGAGCTTGAATTCTTTCTTTTTCTGAAGATGGGTTCTGTGTAGCCTGAAACGCTGCAGAGAATAAGAATTCAAGCTCTACCCTGCGTCTCTCTCCCACCCCTGTACTGATGGGTAAATAAAGGATCTAAGTAATAAACAGATGTAGCCTTCAAAGATCCCTCTATGCTATGGACGCTCTCGTTGAAGGTGAAGGGAAATGTCTGGAAAAAGCTGGAAAAGCTTAAAAAAGTCATCGGTGTGAAGGGATTAAAATACATCCGTTTTGCCGGTGTATCTTGACTCCTACAGTACCAACGTGTCGATTACTTAATTCTGTTCTCGCAACCCTCCAGACGATTTTATTCACCTCAGGGAAATCCACTCGTAGCTAAAGGACTGAAAACTGTTTCCACTCACCCTAAAAGCACAAAGGACAATTTAGCTAACTTTGGCTAATACTATATATTTTACTCTTACTAACTCCAGACGATTTTATTCAGCTACGGACAGACCTCTCGTAGTAAAGGGGGTTAACTGCATGACCGCTCAATGGCGCTTTCATTTCGTGTGTAACTTTATGCTGTACGTAATTTTTTTTTTTTTTTACGTCCGGTCCACAGGCGGTCTGACTTTCGTTGCCGCGTCAGTTTGTTCATGTTGTTTTTGTTCTACACTTGTTCCTAGTGTACCGTTGTTAGTTTTGTTAATTTTGCTTTTGTTTTCTCAGTCAGCGGTTTCTGGTGTTAGTTTGTTTATTGTTTTGTTTTGTGTTTGTTCCCACTCGGTTAGCTTTTCACTTGATTTTGTTTCCTACTCTGTTCCCAAGGCACGGCTTTGGTTTGTTCATTTTGTTCTTCCTTCCCATTCAGTTGTTCATTTTTTTTCTTCCCAACTTCAACTGTTTGCTTTGTCTCCCTCTCAACTGCTCACTGTCTGAATACCTCTTGGCTTTTCATTTTGTTTTTTGTTCCCCCCACTCAGTTATTCACTTTGTTTTTGCTTCCCCTTTCGGTTCCTAGAGCAGTGTTGGTCTGTTCATTTTGTTGCTGCTTCCCACCCAGCTGATCGTTCTGTTCTTGTTCCTCTCTCAACTGTTCATTCTGTTTTTGTTCCACAGTCAGTTGTTCACTCCGTTTTTGTTCCCTAGTAGGCTGTGACTCTCTGTTCTCGTTTCCTATTTAACCGTTCACTTTTCTCCCTCCATTAGACTGTTCATTTCGTGTTTGTTCCATTCATAGTTAAACTGTTCACTTTGTTCTTGTTCATCACCCAGCTGTTCACCCTGTTCTTGTTCATCACCCAGCTGTTTACCCTGTTCTTGTTCATCACTGAGCTGTTCACCCTGTTTTTGTTTTCGGGTCCCGGCGCACACTGCCACCATCAGCACCATCCATCATAACAATCACTCCCATAACACACACACACACACTCCACCAGTCCTCGATCAATGCCACTGTCTCTGCCTCCAGTGCCTCCGCGCCTCCACAGCTGCACGCGTGGAGGTACAGCTGCTGCCTGGAGGTGTGTCTGTGCAGCAGGAGGAGCAGCAGGAGTAGGAGGTGGAGCAGGAGAGGGGGGAGGGAGCGTGTAGGAGCGAAGGCTCACATCCACACCACCTCTCACTTACCACGTCTCCTGCGGACTGAGGGACTCGACTGGCTGTGCTGGTGGTGGCTGCTCTCTCTCTCTCTCTCTCTCTCTCTCTCTCTCTCTGTCACGCCACCTACTATCTCCCCTCCTCTCCTACCACCCCCAGGTTTCCCCTCTACCTCTTTCCCCTCATTTATCCAATTCTTCCTCCCCTACCTCTCTAATTCCCCTTATTTTCCCTTTCACTATTCATCATTATTTTTACATGACACCCACTATCTCTTATCCAACCCCTACCCCTCGCTCTCCTCAGTCTCTTTCCCCTCACTTACTCCATTTTCATTTCCCCTCCCACTTTCACCCTACATTCCATTTTCCCTTATTTTACCCCATTCTTCCAATCGACCCTTTCTCCACATCACACCATCCATTACTGTCCTCACACTTACCCTTATCCTCTTCCTCTCCCCTATCTTTCCATTCATTTGTACCATTTTCCTCTCTGCCTTTATTTATTTTACTTTCCCCTGTCCCCTAAACCATGGTGATCCTCGCCTTCTCCCTACATCACACCACCCACTATCTCCCGTCTCCTCTCCAGCTATCTCTCTCTCTCTCTCTCTCTTTCTACTTCCTTATTCTACAACCAACAACCGGGTTCACGTTTCAGATGAACCTGGGGCCACAACATCAACAGCAACATCAACAACAATTACTGCAACTGGCTCCCTCTTATGTCATGTCCATCTCTTATTTTCCTTCTCATCTCCCTCTTTTTTCCCTCTTTATTTATTCATTTTTTCCTTCTCTCCCTGTCCTTTGTTCCTTTATTTCTTGTGTCCCTGTTTCCTTACCTCAATGTTTGGGCTCTTGGGTCTTTCTCTAAATCATACTACCCAATACTCTCTCTCTCTCTCTCTCTCTAGTCTGTTTAATTTTTTCTCGCCTACCTTTCTCTCCCTTTACGTATGTCATTTTTCCTTGGTTTCAGCTTTTATTACTGCTTCTAGTTAATCTCTCTCTCTCTCTCTCTCTCTCTCTCCAATTATTCCACTTTCCTCTTTTCATTTATTTTCTGAACCACTCCCTCTCTCCTATTGTCCTTCCTCCATTCATGTTCTTCGCTCTTTCTCTTCGCCACACCACCTTCTATCTCCCCTCTTCCACCTCCTCTTTAATCCCTCTCTTTCCTCTTCTATACCCAATTCTTCTTCTCTTCCTTTCTCTTTCTTCCAGTTATTCCATTTTCTTCTCTTTATTTATTCAATCTATCCTTTGTTCCTTTTATCATTAGTGTTCTTTATTCTTTCCATTACTCACATCACAAGCTACCTTCTCCCATCCTCCCCCTTCCTCTTCTCCCATCCTCCCCCCTCCCTCTTTCCCCTGTTCTCTCCCCTCCTCCATCTCCCCTTGATTATTCCATTATCCTTTTGTCCCTACCTACCTCCCCTACTCCCTCTTTTCCTCCTCCACTCTCTCCTTCCCTTAATTTATTCAATTTTCCTTCCACCCCCCGCCATCTCCCCTCATTTTCTTTTCCACTCTGTTGCTGCTGGCTCTTTCTCCTACGTCACGCCACCCACTGTCTCCCCTCTCCACCTCCCCTCCCCTGTCTTCTTTTATCTCTTCCTTCTCTCCCTTCATCTCTTCCACCTTTTCCTCTCTCCCTATCTCCCCTCACTTCATTCTTTCCCCTCTTATTTATCCTTTTTTCCTTCTCTTATTCTTTATTTTTATTTTTTCTAATTTCAGCGGTGATTCTAGATCCTTCTCTCTGTCATGCCACTCACTACTTCCTCTTCTCTCATTTCCCCTCCCTCTCACCTCTGTCTCCTTTCGTTCATTCCATTCTCCTTCTCTCCTCTTATTTAGTATTTTTCTTTCCTTTACCCTTTATTCCTGCTGCTCTTGACTCTTTCCTTTCGTTAAACCACCCAAAGCCTTCCCTCCCCCCACTCCCTCCCGGGTCAGCCCTCGCTATTTCACTCATTTACTTCATTCTCTCTCTCTCTCTCTCTCTCTCTCTCTCTCTCTCTCACACACACACACACACACACACACACACACACTTTCAACACCTTCCTTCACTACATTTTACATCCTTTTCCTTAAATCATATTACCTATTATCTCACTTTTTCTATCTCCTCCTCTTCTATCTGACTCATTTTTTCAGTTTTCCTTTCTCCTTCTCATTCTCCTGTTTATATTATTACTATAATTTTCTCTTTATTCCTTCGTCCCTTACTGACCCTCTTCTACATCTCCCCCATAGCTTTCCCCTCTCTCATTTCCCTCATTTATTATTTTCCTCTCTTCCCTTTCATATATATTGCAGGTACCCTATCCCTTCTTCATATTGCTCTTCCCAGGTCTTTTTCTTCGTTACACCACCCACTATCCCTCCCTTTCCTTCCCCTCTTTTCTTTCTCCTTCCCCTCACTCATCCCACTTCCCCTTTGTTCCTAATACGTTACCCGTCTTCCAGGAAATCTCCCACACAACAACGCCTTTTCCACGACTTTCATTCACTTTCATTGTTCCCCCCTTGCTCTGTCTGTTACTTTTTGCCTTACTTTTATATTCATGGTCTCTCTCTCTGTCTCTGTCTGTCTGTCTCTCTCTCTCTCTCACACACACACACACACATCTACAGCATTCAGAAACACAACTCCTCTCCTTGCATTCAGTTCCTTCCACTTCTCCCCCCCACTACCTCTCTCCCCTCATTCTGTGTCTTCCCCCTCTTCCCTTCTCCCTCCCTCTCCTTCTATCCATCCCTAACACCTTTTAATCCTAAATCATATGCTCTGTTCCATCTTCCTCATTCCTCCTTCTCAACAACGCTTAGTCTTTTATCCTTCCTCATTATTATCATTTTCCCTCATTTCCTCTTTTCGCCTCCCCTCTTCCTCTTTCCCCATCCCTCATAACTTTCTCTCCCTATTCCCTTTTCCTTTCCATATTTCCTTCCTTCCCTGTCCTTCACTTCTCCCACCTCCCCTCATTCATTCCCTCCTCTCACTGTTCCTTACTCATCTTTTCATCTCTCTTATTCATTTCTCAACTCATCCTCTTCTCTCCACATTCTTTCAATCTACAATTATTCTCTCTCTCTCTCTCCCTCTCTCTCTCTCTCTCCTATCCCTCACAACTTCCTCTCTCTCCTTATTCCTCTCCCTTCTCACGCCACCTCCCCTCAATTTATGGTCCCTGTGTCATCATGTCTCCCCCCCCCCTCTCTCTCTCTCTCTTCCTGCTCCTCCCTTTCATTTTCTCTCTCCTGGTCTTTTATTTTCTCTTCTACCCTTATCTCCCTCCTTTGTTTCTCTTTTCTTTCTTTCCACTGGCTTCGTTCTTCTTTCCCTCTCTCTCTCTCTCTCTCTCTCTCTCTCTCTTACTGTTTCGCTTCCCTACCACCTCCCTCCCTTAACCTTCTCATCACCACTGACACTAGCTTCTTCCTGCCGTCTTTTCTCTTCCTGTGTTCTACTCCCCTACTTCCTATTTTTTCCCCCACTTTCCTAACACCGTTCCCACGTCCACTCTTTCCTTTACTTGCGTTAATTTTTTCACCTTCTCCAGCTCCCCCCGCCCTTCTCTCTCTCTCTCTCTCTCTCTTTCTTATTTCCCACTGTTCCTCATTTTTTTCCTCAGTAGCTTTTTTTTCTGTCTCTCCCCACTCTTCTTTCCTTTTCTTCCTCTCTTCTGTCTTCAGTGTTTCCTTCTTTCTCATGTCCTTTCTCTCCTCTTTCTTTCCTCCTTTGCCTCATTCGTAGTTTCATAATTCTTCCTCTGTTAATCCTCTTTCTTCCGTTCTTTTTCCTGCCTGTGTTTCTCTTCTGTTTCCTTTCCTTCTTTTTTTTTTAATTTGCACTTGTTTCCTCCCTCGAACTATGGTCCCCTTTTCTTCCCTTCACTCCCTTCCCTTTGCTTCACCTATCTTCCTGTCTCCCGCTCTTCCTCTCTCTCTCTCTCTCTCCCTATTGACCTCTAAATTTCTACCTCTCCCCTTTCCTTTATCTCTTCTCCATTCTTTCCCTATCTCTCCATGTCTTCTCTAACCCTACTACTACAATCGACACATTTAGTTAACCATTTGATTCTGGTTCAATATCACAGGATCTTACTCAGTTTAGGGAGTCTTCTAGCAGCCAAAGCGTGATAAACTGTCGATTAACCATTAACCATTCTGTGACCACACTTATCCATTTTTCTCCTCTTTAACGCAGGAAAATTTTTTGGAGCCGAAGGTCAAAAATTATGTATCTTAAGCGTCTCCCTCA
>NC_136967.1:9675000-9697500 GCF_032717465.1 Coenobita brevimanus | reverse complement strand
AGGAAAGGAAAAAAAAAAAAAAAGATCGGAGGGGAAGTTCTGAAGAGAGGAGGAGAGGAATACAGAAAAATTGGTGGAGAGGTCTGAAGCACAAACAATACATAAAGAAGAAAGTGTACAAAGCTATGGAAGAGGTGCTTGACAGACTCCTAAGCGCCCCATAAAAAAAATAAAAAATAAAGAACAAGGAGTAACAATTGCCATCATGATCAAGCGCCATGAATTAGTAGGCAACGGGATGATGATGATGATGATGATGATGATGATGATGATGATGTCACACATTACCACACACTAACTGCCACTACGAGTATGTCTTATTATCTTTGCCACTGATTTCGCAGCACTTCTTCCTAATTGTTATGTTTCGTATAATACACCTACCGTTCTCTTATATGTTATCTAATGTTAATATCGACATATCTTACATCAGTAGTATCGCGAGGTTATTAAGCTACATTAGGCAACAGACATCGTTCTGGAAAAGGGAGGCCATTATGAAATCTAATCCACCGAGTGAACAACCCAGTGACCTAACACTGGGCGGCTTCAAACATCTTCCCTCTCACCCAGTAAGGTCAAGAAAGGGTGTGTACGGGAGAAAAAGGTCACGGAAGGTCACGGTTTCTACTTGTACGGTTCCAAACTCTCTCCCCTTTTGCCCAACACTCTTTCCTAACTGTACACTCACACAGCGATGACGTATCTTCTTCATTTTTTCTTGCTGGCGACTGACGATCTTAGTCTGTCAGATCTCCCTCAGTAAAGGCGTTTGGATTACTTTTCTTTGATCCCTTCAATACAATGTCTCTTAATTCATTCTCGCTACCGATCGACCTCTCGCAGCAATGGGGTTAAAAACTCCTAGCAGTAAGTACCGTAATACATCGAAATCGAAATTTAATTAGCTAGTTCACAAATAAGTTACCCAGTGACCTAGCACTGTGTGACGCAGACGTAACTATCTGGGAAAGGTAAGAACTGGAAGACAGAAGAAAGTAGAATATACGCATGGATGGGGGGGGGGTAGAATAAGAGATTGGAAAAGAGTAGAACGTAGATAATGCGAGTAAAAAACAAAACGTAGAATACACGAACAGAAGAATGGAGAAAGTAGAATTAACGATATGAAATACGTGCTTCAAGCTGAGGGTGGAAATAGATGTAATAAGGAAACATGGGGAAGGGTAGGTAGTTGTGGTGGAGAAAGGTATAAGAGGAACGACTAACTGCGAAGAGTGGAGATGGTGGTGGTGGTGAGAAAGGGGGATGGGGATGAGGACATGACCCAAAAGTGGTGGTGATGAATGAGGGAGAGAAGGTGGTAATAACGGAGAGAAGGTAATATGGAAGAGGGGAGATGGTAAAAACATAGAGAATGGGCGAAGTTGGTAAAGAAATGAGCGGGAAGAGATGCAGGTGGAGTGATAAAAGGAGGGAAAATGGGGTGTAGCAGTTAGAAGGAATGAGGTACTGGGGAAGAAATAGTGATGAGAAAGGAATGGGGAAGAGTGAGGGTGGAGGAAATGATTGCGAAAAGTGGTAAAGAGGAGGGAATGGAGAAGAAATCAATGTAACAGAGAGGAAATGGAGAAGAATGGGTGATGACGGGAGAGAAGGGATAAGAAAGTGTGAGGGAGAGAATGGAGAAGAAAAACAGAGAGGGAAGAGGAAAGAAAGAGTAAGGGAAAGAATGGTAAACAAATGTAAAGACTGGAGAAGTATGGAAGGGGGGAAATGGAAAAGGGAGTGGCAGGGAGAGGAGACAGAATGGGCGAAGAGGGGATGGGAATCGAGAAGATAAAGGGTGATAAGGGAGAAGAAACGGAGGACGGGACGAGATAAGGAAGGGACGGAGGAAGCGAGGAGTGAAGGTGGTTAAGTGGGTTTTGGAGACAAAGTGAAGGAGGGGCGTGAAGGAGGAAGAACTGGGTACAGAGGGGATGAAGGAAGGGAGAGACGAGACGTGGAGGAGCGATGTGAAGAAGGGAGAGTAGGGGAAAGAGCGACACACATGAAGGAAAGTAAGATGGGAAGGAAGTGAAGGAAGAGGAAAATAGGTAGCGAGGGACTGACGGAAGGAAAGAGCATAGGAGAGTAAGTGAGGGAGACAGAATAAGGGACGGAAGGGAGGGGGTGAAGGGAGTATGTGAATGAAGATGAGAGGTTTGGGAAAGAGAAATAGAACAGTCTGAAGGAAGGTGAGAGACAGAAAATGAGTGAAGGAAACACGGAAGGAGTGGGTATGAAGGAAGGTGAGTGGTGAAAAAAAAAAAGTGAACAAAAGGGAATGAAGGAAGGAGGAAAGTGTGAAGAGAAAAGAGGTGTGTGACGGAAGGAAAGTGAGAGTTTGAAAGAGGATAGGAGGTGTGTGATGGAGGGAAATTATGAGTCTGAAAGAGGATGAGAGGTGGAAAATGAGTGCAACGGAAGGATGAGTGTGGCTGTGAAGGAAGAAGGATGTGTGTGAGAAGGAGGGACAGGCACGAAAATAGAGAAATGAAGGAAAGAGGCAAAGAGAGTTAAACAACTGTAAAGAAGAGAAGGAGAATTATGGTTTAGGGAGAGGAGGAAGAGGAGACATTGTAGAATGCGAGGAGTGGTTGTGAAAGAAGGAAAGAAAGGTAAAATGGAAGGCAGGAAGGAAGGTAAAATGGAAGGTAGGTACGAAGGAAGGAAGGAGTGAACGTGAAGGAAGGAAGGAAGGAGTGAACGTGAAGGAAGGAAGGAAGGAGTGAACGTGAAGGAAGGAACGAGTGGTTAGGAGAGAATGAAGGAGTGTGTATGAAGGAAGGTGAGTGGCAGGGATGGGGGTGGAAACAAAGGTAGCAGTGTGAGGCGTTGCTACCCTCTCTTGTATTTTACTCACTCAAACTATGACTCACACTGAACTCATTTACTCTCTCTCTCTCTCTCTCTCTCTCTCTCTCTCATCCTATCCTACCTCTTCACCTTGTTACCTCTCCTTCTTTGCTATTCCCCCTCTTCTCGTCCTTCTTCATTTCTTGCATTCCTTTTCTCATGCCCCATTTTATCTTCCACCCTCTCAACCACATATTCCCTATCTTCTAGCACCCTCTTTTCTCTGAACATGTAAGGAATTATTTTACTTCTTAAAAGTAACAACAAAATTCTTAATATTACTTATCACCTTTCCTTAAAAAACAAAAAATCTTCAGACACTTCAACCCAGCAAGATTGTGTTTTTACCTTCCTTCTCTGCAGTTATGGCCGTATTATATTCTTTAAAATTGCTTAATAGTGAAACCCGCGAGTTACTCCTTCCCCTCTCCCTACACTTACTCCTCTTCTAATCCTCCCTGCTCTGTCCCCTCTCTCCGTCCTCTTCCACCTCAATACCTTCTCCCCGTCTCCTTCTCTGCCCTCTCTCCTTTCTAATACCTCTCTGCTTCTACATCTCCTCGTTCTCTTCCACTTCCACCCCTATTTCCTCTCCCTTTTTCTTCCTCTACCTCTTTCGCCTCTGTTCCTCCCTTCACAGTTCTCTTCTTCAACCATTCCATCTGTTTCTCTTCCTCTACTTCCCATCCTCTTCCCATCTCTCTCCCCATCCTAAAGTTCTCCCTTTCCCCTGTTCTCTTCTCTTCCCTTCCCTCTCTCCCTCATATTCTTCCTTTCTTCCCTTCTCTCCATCCTATTTATCTCCCTGTCTCCATCCTATTGCTGCCCTTTCCCCATTCTCTTCCTCTCCTTTTCCCATCCCCCTCTAGACCCCCGATTTCCTCCCACCCCCCTCTCGCCCCCCGACATCCTCCCACCCCCCTCCTGTGTGCGTCACCTGAGCGGAACCTAACTAACGGTAGCCATGCAGGTGAGGTGGGTGTGTAATGAGTCCAGTAACAGGTGGATCGCCTCTCATACTGACGGTCTAACAGGCATACTAGGCACTGAAGATAGGATACTGGTGCCTGACAGATAGATGGATTGGTAAGCAAGGATAGATAGATAGGTGAGCATGTATGTAGACAGACAGGTACATGGATAGACAGATAGATGGATAGACAGATAGATGGATAGGTAGACAGACAGACAGATACACACTGCTGGATGGATGGATGGATAGACAGAGATAAACATATAAGTAAATATTAAGACAAGTACATATGGACGGACAGATCGGTAAAAGAGAGAGAGAGAGAGAGAGAGAGAGAGAGAGAGAGAGAGAGAGAGAGAGAGAGAGAGAGAGAGAGGAAAAAAAAAGGGGGGGGGGAAAAATTCGTGATATGTAAGAATCTGCCCTTGATATTTAGGCTTGACTTCTGATGTACTAAAAAAAAAAGAAAAAAAAATCAAGCCAGACCTGTATAAGCTACAATTAAGACTTACCCGCAATTTCTGGGGAGATCAAAATAATAAAAAATAAAAATAATAATAATAATAAAAATAATAATAATAATAATAATAATAATAATAATAATAATAATAATAATATAAAATAATAACAAAAATAATAATAATAATAATAATAAACATCATCATCATCACCATCATTCAACCCCTGCCCCTATACAAAACACAGAGCAGAGGACCACGGCTAGGCTCCTCAATCCCTACATTTAAGGCAACCTAACCAACCTCACACGCCCCTGAGTGGCATTAATATAAGCAATAAACCCCAACCACCGCTCAGATGGAACCCCTACAGCCAGCATCGGTTGGAGTGCCTGAACCCACTAAACCACGGTATAAATAAATAATGCTTAAAAATACAGATGTGATCACTCTTAGGGACAAAAACATCTAAGGATACTACTGTACTTTTAACAATTTCAGGACTTAATATTAACTTCTGTATTTGTCTTCCTACAGCCAGACGACTTTACTCACTGGCGTGTCTTCGTCTGAGTGTAAAAACGGTCTCTATGAACCCTGACAGAACGTGAAAATCTTTAGCCTCATCTACTTCCTGCTACGCCTTGACGATTTTTTTTCCCCAATTCGGTAGTGGTCCCGTGGTCTAAGAGTTACTGAAGAATTACAGACAGCTGTATGTATAAATTTCAGTTATTTAGAAAGTACGTTGTTTATTGGTTATTTTCTATACAACAAACTTAACTAACAACCAGTATTCCCTAAAACTCTGTGTGACTTGAGAGAAGAGGTGGTCTGCAAAATCTGGGAAGAATCGGGAAAAAGGAAAAACAGATAAATACACATAGGAGACAAAACACGACGTAGAATAAGGAAGAAACAGGAGGAATAAAACGGAAACACGATGAATAAAATGGAAACACAAGAAACACGATGAATAAAATGGAAACACAAGAAACACGACGAATAAAATGGAAACACAAGAAACACGACGAATAAAATGGAAACACAAGGAACAGGACGAATAAAATAGAAACAAGAGGAACAGGACGAACAAGATGGAACACAAGGAACAGGACGAATAAAATGGAAACACGAGGAACAGGACGAATAAAATGGAAACACGAGGAACAGGACGAACAAGATGGAACACAAGGAACAGGACGAATAAAATGGAAACAAGAAACACAATGAATAAAACCGAAACACAAAAAACACGACAAATAAAAGTGAAACAAGAAATAGGACGAATAAAATAGAAACACAAGACACGGATGGCTTAAAAGGAAACAGAAAAGTAAACCTATTCAGTACGATGATGTCTATATTTTATTTTTCCAACTATTTAGGGATTTTATTAATCTTAGGAGAGATTTTTCGAACAGGAGGGGTTAAAAACTGCTGTGATTAATCCATTCAAATCCTTGTTACTGCCTAGCGATTTTATTCAGCTTATGAGACTTCGACTAGAGGGGTTAGATACAGCCTTCATTAACCCCTTCAGTGCGAGGCAGTTTTCCTAAGTAATAAAATCGTCTAGAGGCAGCAAGAACAAAGTAAATAAAGACGTTATAGTATTGTACGCGATAAAGACGAAATTGAAAGCGCCGAATATGGTAAATGAAAAACGAAGCACAAGTCACATGATAAAAAATAAAAATAAATAACAAGAAAAAGACAAACAGAGAAAAGACACAATAAAAGCAGAACAAAAATATGATAGAGAAAACAAGCACCGACAACACGATAAAGAAAAATGGAGGCAAATGTGAAACTAAAAAAAAAATAAATAATACTAATAACGCCAAGGCAGACACAGACTAACACGATGACCAAAACTTAACCACAAATACAACACACAAAATGAAAAGAAAAAAGAAACATTACACAGGAAGAACACGAGAACGAGAGCGACTAACACCGAGCGACACAGAACACAAGCAAACACAACACAACGTACGAAACTGTGGAAAGAAAGTAGGCAAAATTACACTGAGGGAGAGAGAAGTGGATGACAAAGCGATGAGCAAGTAAGGGGGAGGGAAAAATCTAATGGTCTGGGGCTGTTTGGAAAGCTGGCACGGACCTACACAGCCACACACAGGCATACTGTACACAAACAAGCCACATGCATCAATACACATACACACACACACACACACACACACACACACACACACAATGAAATCCCCATAAGTCCTTACACATACTGGTACTGTGTACACACACACACACACACACACACACACACACACACACACACACACACACACACACACACACACACACACAATCTAAGTCCCACGCACAAACAAACTGACACATGCCTTACTTCCCGCTCGCTCACACACACACACACACACACACACACACACACACACACACACACACACACACACACACACACACAAAATCCAAGCCCCATGCACAAACAAACTGACACATACCTTACTCCCAGCTCACACACACACTTCCCCCTCTCCTCTACATACAGACACGCATACACCCTCGGGCTACATAACCGCGTGGCCGGGTGTAAGTGTACGTGCAATGGCCGTACCTGGTGTAGCGCAGGTGAGGGGCGACAGGTGTGCTTAGGGTTGTAATGAGTGCTTCAAAATGAGTTAATTACCTGGCACTTCTACACCTCAATATTGCTTTCCACTCAGCTAAGTCTGTCTGGGAAGTGTTTAGGTTGCATTTGAAGAGAATAAACGAAATTGTTGGGAATGATAGGGTACAAATGAATAACAGCATTAATAGGAAGTTAATATAGAAGTTTATAATTAGTTAGGAAGGAATGTAGACTTAGGTAGGTCACGTATGCTCAGTTAGAGTACAGAATTAATGTAAAGGTAGATAATTTGCAAACAGTCGATATGTAAATAAGCTAAGAAGGAACTGGACATAACACTGAATGTCCGTATAAGGATGCAAAGAAATACGAGAAAGAGTAAGGAACAGCTATGTAATAACAAGTCCATTGTACAGATAGAGAATCTGCACTAATATACAGAACACACAAATGGGTAAAAAGGAAATAGTACGCAAATAATGAGTGTACAGGGATTTAAGTATTGGAAAGTGTACACCTGCTTCATGAAATATCTGAAACTTTTCAGTCTTTTTATTTTAAACAATGGACGAAGTGTTTGTTAATTATCTTCAGTAAAGCTTTACGAATGTGTATGCCTGATGTTTTTGTCAATGCAGCATAACGAGGAACTTTATACAAGATATGAAATGAATATATCACCAGAAATACTTGCCTCAGGAAAAAATGCGCACAGAAAGTGCACACTGTGAATGCAGAATAAAGAACACGAAGCAACACAGGAAATACACTCACTATTCTGAAGTAACATACAAAATGCATTGACTATTTTGAAATATTTATCTTACAAAAAAAAAAAAGCACAAGAATACTGTAGGTCACCTGGTTCCAGATGCTTTTCAGAGCGTCAATAAAAAAAAAATATATATATACAGTACTGTAGAGAGAGAGAGAGAGAGAGAGAGAGAGAAACAGGTAGACTAACATCGACTTCTATACGTATGGAGTAAAAAAATCTTTCTCAGTATTTACAGTTTCTAACCACTCTCAGTTGGTGATCATTGTCAAATGTCAGAGTTGAGGATTTCTTGATGACGTACACTTTAACCATTTGTTTCGAAGGATTTAGCTGTTTCTGGCAATTCCCCTCCCCTCCCCTTCCCTCCTCTCCTCCTCCATTCTCTCCCCTTTTCCATTCATGCCCGTCTGATCTATCCTGCCTGTTCCATATCCCCCCCTTTTCTTGCACATTCCGTTTCCCAATTTCCCCCTCCTCCACACCCTTCCCTTCAATCTCCCCTTGTGACACTTCCCACCCCTGATTTTACCATACCTCCCCCTCCTTCTCCATCACTACTCTTCCAATCTCTCCCTTCTGCTCCATACTCTCCCTCTCTCTCTCTCTCTCTCTCCTTCGCCCCCTTCCCTTTCCTTCCTCCACCGTTTCCACCACCTCCTCCTCCTCCTTTCTATATTATACGCCGCTCCTCCTACCCCACTCTATTTCATCCCCCTCCCCCACCCTACCAACCCCCTTTCCCAATGCGTCAAAGCGCGGTTGATTAATTACTTCGTCTCCCATGAAATCATTCCTCAGGCAGAGCTCGTGCTACCGTGTGAAGGCGCCATCCATTCACCGCATTCAACATTTCGGATTTGTCAGGATTAACCCCTTCAACACCATGACGTCTTTTGTCCTTCATCCTTGCTATCTCCGGACGATGGTATCTAATTTTGTAAACTTTTCGAACTGGAGGGGTTTAGACTTTTCCTCTTCAGTACCACGTCTTTCCTCTTCCTCCTCCTCCTCCACCATGCCTTTTCCTCCTCCTCCTCCTCCTCATCATCATCATCATCATCATCATCTTTCCGTAACTTTTTCCCACCCAGAGGTATGATCCAAAATGCAAGGAAAAAAAAAATGATAGTGGGAGAACTAATCAACAGCATACCCAACAAGGGCCTTTCCTACGTTAAAATCGCGTGGAGCAGGAAAAAAATAAGAAAAGACGAAAAAGAAAAGAAATACACGTCAACGGATTCGAGGTACGAGATTGGGCGAAAAGTGGTCAATCCTAAACAGTTACGACAAATGAAGGAACAGGTGTCATTTACAACAGGTGAAGGAGAGGTAACGCTTAGAAGTAGGTAAATGAGAGAGAGAGAGAGAGAGAGAGAGAGAGAGAGAGAGAGAGAGAGAGAGAGAGAGAGAGAGAGAGAGAGAGAGAGAAAGGGTGTCTCTGAGGTGAATTATGGCTTCAAGGGATATTATTTTATACAGGCGGGGAACGCTAGACGGGGACGACATGGCAGAAAAAAAAAAAAAAAAAAGAGAGGAGGATAAAGAACAGAGGGAACACAAGAACGGAAAGACGGGGAAGATGATGGAACGGATGAAAAAAGAAAGAGAAAAAAGAAAAGAGAAAAAAAAAAGAAAGACGAGTATTTGAGGGGAAGATGAGCAACGGGCGGAACGTGCTGATGGCAGGGAAGGGCAGTGAAGCAAAAACGAGGGAAAAGAAATGCGGAGAAGAGAAATAAGTGTGAGAGGGAAAGATGAGAAAGAAGAGGGCAGGGGAAACAATGAGAAGAGAGATGGGAAACACTGAAATACGAGAGTGGCAAAGGAATGGGAGTAGGAATGAAAAGAGGAAAGGGCAGGCCTTGTGAAGCAAATATTGGAGATGAAAGAGAAGGCATATAACAGCAAATAAGAGTAAGATGAAAATGGAGAAAAGGGAGAAACGTACACATGGAAGTATTATCACTGCACACACACACACACACACACACACACACACACACACATACACACACACACACATACACACACACACACACACGAAAAAATAATGGGAATGATGGATTGTAAGAAACGAGCAGTCAAACAATACTACAATGAAGCTGAAACAACCAAAACAAAATAACTGCCCTAATGAATGGTGCTAAAAATGCTTTGGCATTTAGCTCCTTCAGTCTGACGACGCATTCTTAGTTTCATTCTTGCTGTTCCAGACGATTTTGTTCACAGGATTTACTTTTGCAGTGCATCTCTCTCTCTCTCTCTCTCTCTCTCTCTCTCTCTCTCTCTCTCTCTCTCTCTCTCTCTCCAATCCAGGGCAATACTACTGTGGAAGTCACTCCTGAGTTGAATAATATCGTTCGGAAATAGCAAGATTAAACCACAAAACACGCCACCGAGTTAAAGTGGATATTGTTTTCCTTAGTTTCCTGACACTATCGCCAGGTAATCAATTTATACCGAATAGGAAACATCTCCCGCAGTGAAGGGGAATAAATAAGGCTACACCCGCCCCTCTCCCCTCCCCCATTCAAAAGGCAAAAATGGCAGAAGACAGAAAGAATATCAAGATGTCCCAGGGATAACGGGGTCAATGAGAGCATCGCCATCAGTACTCACCTCATTCAGTGCTACTACTCTCTTTCCTCTTCTTATTTTCTCGTAGTTTCCATACCCTCAACCCCCCTCTGTCGTCTCCGCTTTCTCTCCGACACGCAGACGCACAGAAAACATTCAAGGATAATAGCAGTTCACTTTGAAATTACTGAATAAGGCCAAGGCACTCGCGCAGAACAACCCTTGGCAGTTGAAGTCACTCCACTGGTAGCTACCAGCAAACATGCGCAAAACCACCTGCGCGGACACCATGGCGCCAACCCTTCTGATCACACTTGCCTACTCAGTTTTCACGCTATTTACAGTTTTTCCAGTCCTTTAATAGCATACCATACTGTTAATACACCTTTATGTCCTAATACACATTTCCCTAATACTGTGTCGTTGTACAAGTCATACGTATGTATAGCACCAACACGAGTTAATTGTGCATCATAGATAACTCATATTGGCAGCCCTGACCTAGACCCTGCAGGGAGCCTCCAGGTTACGTGTAAATCCACCTGAGTCTAATGGCTAAGCATGGGCGAGAGCTCTAGTTTCAGAAATCATGGTAATTTTAAGGTCAAGAGAATAGTCAGAGTCACTTCAACACAACTGGGTATTAAGAGACGAAAAACAGAGACGATACTGATGCTGTTTTTGTCGTAATTAGACTGAATAAGTGTTCCCAGACAGTCTGAACGAGGGAGATTTGTGGCTTTCAAAGCTATGGTCATGACTTTAACTCCTTCTTCACTGCTATGAGGCTAACATTCTATTCCCATCAGACTACTTTACTCAGCTCAGGAGAGACTTCGAAATGAAAGAGATAGATCCAGCCTTCATTAGTCCTTTCAGTAAGAGGTTTTTCCTTACCTGTACAGAATCGTATTTTGGGCAGTAGGGCAGTGTGCCATATATCCAATTACCCTCAATAATAATAAACAAAAAAATACCACGAAGCAAAATGAACACAGACAGCTGCTGCGTCTACAATGCTAGAGTTTCGAGGTAAGAAATGACTGACATGGGAATGTGACTTGCTTCACGTTTAATGATTCCTCTGTACAGGTGTACAGAAAAGTATCGCTACGACGTTGTGCTAAACAATATGACAGAAATGACGATGGCTTTGGAAAAGCAGGGGGGGGGGGGCTGGGAAACTTCTGGTAACCCTGCATATCTAACACTGTTGGTAATGCATGGGATACGAGAGGTATTTCCTGTGTTTAAGGTAATAAATGCTTCGATATGGAGATATACAATTGTAATTATATGGCTCTGTACATGGCGACAAGTTGTACAGTAAGTGAGCATGACACACTGAGAATTGCCAAGAGCGTAATGGATGAAATATCTCTCCGAAGCACCCTTTAGCATTATGAAGCTGTTACCGATACACCTCTGAACCCTCCTCAAGCATAGTTCTTATGATATACAGGAGTATGGGCATCTTTTGTCCATTCTCATGGGTGGTGCCGGTAGCTTCTGTCAAGTTTACAACCATGGGTGGTGGTTTACAAATACGATGGTTTATCAGTACTGCAGGTTTAGTTCGAGAATCGTAGATGCCATGTTTAGCCTAATACACCAAGGATATGATATTTGCATTCATTATACACAGTATACATGGTAGTTATCACCGTTTTGTGGGGTGAATCTAGTACTGTCTGGCAACCATTGATTCACAGCAAGTCCTTTTCTGACGTCATTGCCATCTCCCACATTGTGCATCAATCTTTCCATGCAATGGTGATCATAATGCATCCACACAGGTAATGTCATTATTACTATATGCCATACAGTAGAGGGTAACGTTTAAAGATATCTACCGTCGTTATTTAAGGATGGGTCTCTTTCGCGTGAGTCCCAACCCTTCGGAAAAACCAGCCACCGTTGTGCTCGTTTTCGTATTAATCAGTCCCATGAGTAACGATAGTTTTCTGTACACCTCTACGATGGAAAAGGCAGAGTGTGGCAATCATGAGTGGTACCTCTTCTCAGTTAAGAACGAAAACTATATGGCAGGATACTGTCGACGAAGGAAGGGAGAAAACCATAGGGCTGGTTGAAGAGAAGCAAAGAGGTTTTTAAGGAAGGGTGGGAGTATGAAAACCAGATAATAATTCGCTCTGATACGTACAGAGTCAAAACATTTATTTAAAAAAAAAAAATGCAGTATCATGCCTTCACTGATCTAGAGAAAGCTCTTGATAGAACAGACATGGAATGTGGAAAGTGCTGAAATTACATGGTGTAGATGGGAAAGAGTTGAATGCGATCAAGTATAAGAAGGCGCATGTGCGGCTGTAGCTTTGGAAAATGAACCTTTTTTTTTGTTGTTGTTGTTGGACAGAAACAGGGTTGCGACATGTCTTAATGGTAGTTCAGTTTACTTATGGATGACATTATAAACGAAGTACATGGTAGGGCTGTGGATGCTGGCTTGCCCTAAGTGAGAGAGGATATGATTCGGAAACTGTCATTACCGTTGTTCGCTAGTAAAACTGTTCTGCTGAGTGAATGAGAACTGCAACGCTTGGTGAATAGTCTGGAAGGGTGTGTAAGAAACGTAATTTAAAAAAGGATGCAGCTGTTAATAAAGTTATGGCCTTTAAGAGGAATTAAGTCATTGGATGCACAGTGAGACTAAGAGGTCGGGATATGGCATATTTAGGAAGCGTTTTGAGCAAGGACGGAGATTGAGACAATGATGTGCAAGAAAGGGTTCATCAGGGAAGGAAGGTTGCAGGTCCACGGAGGGCACTAATAAGGAAGAGGGATGCGAACATGGAAGTAAAAATGTCGCTGCAAGACAGTATTGTGATCCCCGCTCTAATATAAGGGATTAAGCTTGTGCTCTGATGCAAGAGCACAAATCAAGAATGAGAGGAATGGAAATTATTTATCCGACACGAACATCTGAAGGTTGGTGGACGGACAGGCAAACATACAAAGGATGAAGTTAAGAAAAGCTGCGATGTTGATGTGGATGTGCTGGAAAGTTTAAGTACCCACATGGAGAGAATGGAAAATAAAAGACTGATTAGAAGAGCGTATGTAATTAAGGTGGAATAGAAATGGGGGGAGATGGAGACCGAGGATGATATGGAGGGACAGAGTGGACAGGTATATGAGAGAGGGTGATGTGAGCTTGAGGGCCTGACAGCAGACGATAGGGTAGCGTGGAGGCCATTTGTGTGTGTGGCCACTCTTTCCGCGATTGGGCGTCTGGCTACAGACAGATTATTTCAGAGAGAGAGAAAAAAAAAAAAAAAACAAGAAGGAGCACCCAGCGAGTGTAATGACTTCGCCCTGTGATTTTGACCAACAACAGATCACTCTAAAAATTGACCCACTTTTTTTTTTTTTTCTTGCCTAACTCTTAACTCTTCCACCAACTCTGGTTTAACATCAAACCTGTCTGAGCTGACTTTGCCAAGTGACACTGACCTTTCCTAGTGACCTTAATCTTTGACTGTTCTCAAAATCGAATCTCTTTATCTTGTCATAACCTGAATCCTTCCACAAAGTCTGGTCTATATCGGATAAAACTTGCGGTGTGACCTTGAACTTTGGACGAACTGTTCTCAGAAACATTAGGTTAACCTCTTGGATGATCCTCGACTCATCTACCAAGTCTGATCCAAACCAGATCAATATCGTTTTAAATATTTTGTTCGCACACAGACACGCGGGTCAAACTTTGACCTTACCCTTTGACCTTGACATCTGACTATTCTGAAAATGGAATTCTTCCGTTCTTGCCTAATCTTTAGTACTTCCACCAAGCTTGGTTCAAATCGAATTAAAATTGCCTGAGTTGACTTTGCCCTGTGACCTTGGCCTTTAATTATGTTTGGTTAAAATCTGACAAAAGCTGTTTTAGTTATTTTTTCAAAAGACAAACAGACATATAAACACACACACGCCAATCAGAACATAACACCCGCTCCTGCTTCGCAAGTTAGGGTGTAAAAAAGGAGAGGCACAATAAAGAAGATGGGAGGAGACTAGCAATTAATCCATGGGAGGAGATGGGAGGAGAAAAGTGGGCACGAAAACATGGGAGGACAGATGAAGTAATGAATGGAAAAAGTGAGAAAGGAGGGCAGACGAAAAGAGTAGGAAGGGAAAAATGGAAGACGACTGGATAATGTGACACAAAAAGAGAGAGAGGAGAGGAGAGGAAAGGAAAGGAACGAAAAGAAAATGGAGACCGAAGAGGGAAGGGGCGATAGGAGAGACTCTACAAAAAGGAGAAAATGAGCTGAAAAGAAGAGAAAGGAGGAGGATGGTGGTCAGGGAAAACAAAACGGATAAATTGAAAGAAAGAAAGAAGAGGACAGAAAGGAGGGGTAATCGAGGAGAAAGGAGAGGAATGACCAGATAAAATGTTAAAGAGAGAAATGAGAGGAGAGGAGAAGAGGCGGGAGGAAAAGTGGTGGAATGGAGAAAGAGAGGAAGCTAGCTGAAGCGATTAATATCCGCCCATGACACTCACACCCACTCCCTCCCTCTCTCCTTTCCTCTCTCTCTCTCTCTCTCTCTCTCTCTCTCTCTCTCTCTCTCTCTCTCTCTCTCTCAAATTTCAGGTTAATCCCTTCCTGACGAACAGACGGACGAACTTAATTTAGTAAAGAAGTGCCCGCCAATCACAATTACCAATACCAGGGTGGCTGCTTTACGACCAAACTGCATCAGAGGCTAACCGACCGAGTGACTGATGTACTGACTGACCTGGATGATTTACCGACTAATTTCCTGTACTGACTGACTCACTACCTGAACTGACTGTAACTGATTAGCCAATATACTGATTGACTTATCACCTGGGTTACAAAGATGTTAAAAATACACAACTGACTGACTGACTCCTTGAAAGACTGAATGACGATTTACCTGATCATACTACACTCGGCCTGCTTTCATCAAAGGGAACTGGGCACTCGCAATCTGAATACTAGGCCATGGTTGCATAAAATCCACTACGCCGTAGTTATGTGGCTGGGAATTCTCCTTGGTTACTAGACAAATCAAGCCTCTGACCTGACAAGACGTGGGCATCATCCGAGCTGAAAGGGGTTAGAGATATAGCAAACGCGCAATAACGACCTCCATAAATGACTAATTTCGTGATTAACTGACTAAAATCCCCTCTTGCTGACTGGATGACTGACTGAATGACAACCTGTATGCCTAATTAACTTACTGAATGGCCACTGCATGACTGACTAATTAAATAACACCTGAATTGCTGACCAACTTATTGACTCACGTGAACTGACTTACTGACTGACGAGAAAGTGGGAACATGGAAAGCAACTGATACCGCCCCAAGCCTACTGAAGTTCTCTCTCTCTCTCTCTCTCTCTCTCTCTCTCTCATACTGCCACACGAACATCTCTATTCTTTTATATCCGTCATTCCTCCATTTCTCTATTATTACACACTTTCAGTCTTATAGTTTATTGTCTTCCCCTTAACTTTATTAACCTCTTTATTTCTCCTGTCGTTCTGTTTTCTCCTCTTTCCTTTACTCTGTCTTTATTTTCATTTCTTTACTATGTCTGTCTCTTTCTATTTCTTTTACTGCCTCCACAAGACGTTATGTTTCTCTCCCTCTCTCTCTCTCTCTCTACCTTTTTAATTTTTTCTGTGCTACAACTGCCCTATTTTCCTTGCTCATTTCTTTCCTCCTCCTCCTCCTCCTCCTCCTCTTCCTCCTCCTCCTCCATCTTCTTTATCGCCTTCCTCTTCCCTACCTCTCCTTCCTCTTGCTGCTGATGCAGTTCCTTATCTCTCACTCGGTTTCTCTTTACTCCTCTTTGTCTGTGTCTGTCTGCCTGTCTGTAGGTATGTCTGTCTGTGCTTGTCTGTCTGTGCTTGTCTGTCTGTGTCTGTCTGTCTGTCTGTCTCTGTCTCTGTCTCTGTCTCTCTCTCTCTCTCTCCATCGTTACTTCAATTTTCTGCTATCTTCTCCATGTTCCTCCTAAACAACATCTCGCCAGCCTTCCTTCCCTATTACTTCCTCTTTCATTTCAGTTTCCCATCCTCATGTCCCTCTATGCCCCAATTTCACTCCCCTATCGTTCTCTTCCCCTTATTCCAATATATCACTTTTATTTCAATTCCCCGCCTCTCTCTCTCTCTCTCTCTCTCTCTCTCTCTCTCTCTCTCTCTCCATATTCACCACTTCCACGCAGTTCTTCCCTCTGCCAGGCTGCCTCTTCACACAACACACATACAGGTCTCCGGAGCAGTGGGTACCTATCCTCGCTACATGAACTAGTCTGCTGTTAAATGGAATAAAATGCAGAGTTATCAGTTCCTGGCCAATACGTTACTCAAGACTGATTCGTTATTTATTTATTCATTTATTTATGTTCGCTACGGTGGGAATCAATCATCTAAATGAAAAATAAAGTCTAGTGTTGGCTGGAATAAAACAGTTCTCCTTTCTTCATCAAAATGTTAACACAGTCATTTTTATTTCATTTTATTCTCTTTATTTCTGACACGATCTGATTCTCAAGCATAAAAATCGCCAGGTGTTTGGATCAGTCCCACCTACGCAGACTTAAGCCGCCTGGTAATAGAAAGAATATAATAAAAACAGACGTCCTTTGCGAAGACAGTAACCGTTTCACACCCATGACGTATTTCGTTTTAGCCACTTCCAGACGCTTTATTCGGTCCGGAAAAGAGCTATGGTATTGAAGGGGTTAAGGATGGCTATATCGAATTCCTCCTGCTCGAAAACTCTCCGGTAACCTGAATAAAATCGTCTGAAGTTGGGACGATGGAAATAATAATAGTTCGTCATCGCATTCAAGAAGCAAATTATACATGAAAAAGAAGGAAAGAGCACACACACACACACACACACACACACACACACACACACACACACACACACACACACACACACACACACAAAGGTATAAAGAACATGTCAAGACAGCTGAGCAATGGTGAGGCCAGAGGAGAGGAAAAAAGAGGAAGAGGAAGGAGAGGAGAGGAAAAGAGGCCGTAGGGAGAAGTTAATAAGGGGGCCATAACAAGGGGAAGAAAGGTATTAGGGAGAAATGGAGGAAAGGAAGATGGAGGGTGGGGGGAGGGAAGATGGAGGGAGGAGGAAAGATGGAGAGGGAAGGGAAGATGGAGGGTGTAGGGAGGGATGATGGAGTGGGGGAGGGATGATGGAATGGGGAAGGGAAAGTGAGAAGACTGAAGGAGAGAGGGAGCTATGGAGGGGAAGAGTGTAATGAATGAATGGAGAGAAAGCTACCACAGGGGACAGAAGAAGCCTATGAACCCACGATGACAGTGACTATTATAGTACAGAATTAATGAATATTCTTGTGGTCCCTCATTCAGTGGTCGGCTAGGGAGGGGTCGGTCACTTTTCACTAACAAGATAAAATGAACAGAAGAACAGTATTTCTATATATGTACAGACACCCACACCCACCCACCACCATCTCCACGCCCACACCAACACCTACACCCCCCCACATATACAGTACCGGTCTATATAAAAATAAATTTATTTATTCACACAGCGTGTCCCAAGACTTGCCGCACTAACTTCAGGAGGAGCTTCTAGGGCAATTTTTGAGTTTTAAAAAATGTTTTATCAACGTGTCAACTTCTATATCGTTACTGAGATATACCCACCGACGATCTTATGGGCGAGAATGGTCTCCGAATTTATTAACCCATAAGGTCAGTAATAACTGTAGTTCCACAACGGTTGAGAACTGGCCATACGTTGACAGAATTTTCTTGTTCAAAATCAGTTGTAGATTCACCTCCTGAATTTAACGCGCAAGTTTCTAGGGCACCCCACATTATATATATATATATATATATATATATATATATATATATATATATCTATCTATCTTTGCTTCAACTTGGTGATTTCCTCCAAGTGTTCTTTGTTAATTTTTCCTTCCATTCACTTGTGCATGGTCCACGCATCTTTCCACTTGTCTCATTTCTGAGTGTGTGTGTATATATATATATATATATATATATATATATATATATATATATATATATATATATATATATATATATAGTGTGGTAGGTGGGGGCGCTCACCATCCACTCACTCAATGTAGTGCTGCTCTCGGGTGTCTACCCTGTCCTCTCCTCCATCCTTCTTTTCTTCCATCTTCTTCTATCTTCCTTTCCCTCATTCTTTCCTCGTCCTTCTGCCTATGGGTGACTTTACACTCCCTCTTCTGTCTTTCATTCCTTCATTCTTTCCTCTTCTGCCTATGGGTGACTCTACACTAAGTGACAAGCCAAATGGTTTCCTGTACACCAGGAAACTATTTACTACGCTGGGTGGTAACCATATAACCAAATTTTGGCGCCTGGTGGTTTAGTGGGTAGTTATTGTGCTCCAATCGGATGGAGCCAGTGAAGGTTTATACCCAAGGGGTGGTTGGGGTTTATTGCTCACGTAATGCCACTCAGGGATGAGTGAGGTTGGTGACTCTCATCTTAAGTGTCAGGACCTACTGCCTAGCCCCGGGCTCCTACGCTCCTCATGGGGCAACGTAGGATTGGATGATGAATGGATGGATGGATGGATATATATACGGTATATACATAGATAGACAGATAGATCGACAGATATATACCGGTATATGTATATGTGTATATATATATAGATAGATAGATGTAGATATAGATAAATAGATAATATATAGAGATAGATGGATAGATAGATAAATATAGATATAGATATATATAGATATATATATTATATATATATATAGATAGATAGATAGATAGATAGATAGATAGATATAGATAGATAGATAGATAGATAGATAGATAGATAGATACAGAGAGAGAGAGAGAGAGAGAGAGAGAGAGAGAGATAGCACTCGTAAGAAATTATTTATCATGCTTGTCTATCTATCTATCTACCTTTCTATCTACCCGGCCTGAGAGAAGGCGGGAGGCATGACCAGGTGAATGAAGGCCTGAAGGCCGGCCTGAACAAAGAAGGCTCGACAGGAAGAATGAAGTCCCGGCTAAAGCCACCCAAAACTTTTCAGATTTCGTCACAGGAGGGGAGGAAACGGTGGAGGAAAGGTGAGAATGGAGAGAAGGACGAGAATGGAGAGAAAGGGAGGGCGTGGAGACAATGGAGAGACTGGAAAACTGTGAGGAGGAGGTGGTAAGGGAAAGAAGAGACTCGAAAAGAAAGGAAGTTATGGGGAGGAGAAGGAAACAATAGAGAAATGGAGACAATGGAGGGGGTGATAAAGAAAGAAGGGAGAAGGGAAACAGAAGAAAGGGGAGAGAGAGAGAGAGAGAGAGAGAGAGAGAGAGAGAGAGAGAGAGAGAGAGAGAGAGAGAGAGAGAGAGAGAGAGAGAGAGAGAGAGAAAGGAAAGTAGGGAGAGCGGAGATTGCTGAGACAAGGAAGATGCAGAGGAGGGAAAGTGGAAGAGACAGTGGGGAGGTGGAGTGAGTGGAGGTGGTTGAGTAGCTAAGCTTTAAGGAGGCAGAAATAACTTAGAGAGCTCCCGGTAGTTTAGCTGGACATGGCCCTGTAGTGTACGTGGGTGCAGGTGGGTAAGGTGGGAGGAGGGAATATAATGGTGTAGGCGGGTGGGGAATGTGGGTGCAGGTGGGTAAGGTGGGTGGAGGTGAGTGGGATACGTGGATGCAGGTGGGGAGGGCATGTGGGGGAAGGCGGGGACAGTAGGTGAATGCCGGTGGGTAGGGTAGGTGTGGGGAAGTGGGGAGAGCAGGTGGGTGGACAGGGTAGATGGGAGGAGATGGTGAGGGTAAGTGGGCGTAGGTGGGTCGGGTATGTAGGTGTAGGTAGGTAAGAAAGGTGGAGGGGAGTATAAGCGTGTAGGTGGATGGGGAATGTGGGTGCAGGTGGGTAGGGAAGTGGGAAGGGTAGATGGGGGAGAGCAGGTAGATGGGTACGGGAGGTGGGTTGAGTGAGTGAGGAGGTGGGTAGGGTAAGTGGAGAAGGTATGTAGGATAAACTGGGAAGGTAGGTAGGGAGGGCAGGGGACACCGTAGGTAGGGAGGGAAGGTGAGGGTAAGTGAGTGGGGCATGTGGGGGTAGGTGGGTTGGGGCATGTGGGGAGAGTAGATGAATGGGCATCAGTATACATGGGTGTAGGTAGGTGTGTATAGGTAGTGTAGGTGGGTGTGTGAGGCTAGTGCACTGTAAGTGGGTGTTTGCAGACAGGGTATGTGGATGTAGATAGGTAGTGTACATGATGTGGGTGTGGGTAGGGTGTGTGGGTGCAAGTGGGTGGGATACGTGGGAGTAGGTGGATAGTGAAATAGTAGTGTAAGTGATTATACATAATTAAGCATGTTTTGGACTTGATATAGGTGGCTGGAAGCTGAACAATATAGTACGTGGGGAAGAAAAGTGTGGTAAATACATGGCTGAAAGCGGTACGTGTGTGTGTGTGTGTGTGTGTGTGTGTGTGTGTGTGTGTGTGTGTGTGTGTGTGTGTGTGTGTGTGTGTGTGTGTGTGTGTGTGTGTGTGTGTGTGTGTGTGTGTGTGTGTGTGTGTGTGTGTGTGTCTGTGTGTGTGTGTGTGTGTGTGTGTGTGTGTGTGTGTGTGTGTGTGTGTGTGTGTGTGTGTGTGTGTGTGTGTGTGTGTGTGTGTGTGTGTGTGTGTGTGTGTGTGTGTGTGTGTGTGTGTGTGTGTGTGTGTGTGTGTGTGTGTGTGTGTGTGTGTGTGTGTGTGTGTGTGTGTGTGTGTGTGTGTGTGTGTGTGTGTGTGTGTGTGTGTGTGTGTGTGTGTGTGTGTGTGTGTGTGTGTGTGTGTGTGTGTGTGTGTGTGTGTGTGTGTGTGTGTGTGTGTGTGTGTGTGTGTGTGTGTGTGTGTGTGTGTGTGTGTGTGTGTGTGTGTGTGTGTGTGTGTGTGTGTGTGTGTGTGTGTGTGTGTGTGTGTGTGTGTGTGTGTGTGTGTGTGTGTGTGTGTGTGTGTGTGTGTGTGTGTGTGTGTGTGTGTGTGTGTGTGTGTGTGTGTGTGTGTGTGTGTGTGTGTGTGTGTGTGTGTGTTCATGCATAATAACTCACTGATTTGCACTGCTGATGAATTAAAATGATGAATGATAAGGGCAGTTGTGGTGGATGGTGGTGGCCGTGGCGAAAGGTGGCAACTGTGGTGGATGGTGGTAGTTGCGGTGGATGGTGGTAGCTGTGATGGCAGATAGTGGTAGCTGTTGTGGATGGTGGTGCTCGTAGCTGAAGTAGATGGCGGTGGCTGTGGTGGATGGTGGTAGGTGTGGTAGATGGTGTAGTTGTGGTGGATGGTGGTAGCTGTGGTAGATGAAGGCAGTTGTGGTGGATGGTGGCAGTTGTGGTGGATGGTGGTAGCTGTGGTAGATGATAACTGTGATGGATGATGGTAGCTTTCACCGGTGGACGGGGATATTATTGTGGAAGGTGGTACAGTATTTGTGGTATGTGGCGGTAGTTGCGATGGGTGGTGGTAGTAGTGGTGGCAGTGGTAGTAGTAATAGTAGTGGTGGTAGTAACAGCATTTGATAAACGTACTGGAAATCAATGTTACTGAAGAATTACAGGAAAGTATGGTTGTAAAGAATGGTAACGGTGAATGGTAACGGTGAATGGTAGGCCAGGGCTCATAATGGTGGGAGACTGGTGGCATGGTATGGGGCAGCTGCAGTCATTTCCATCATGGGCGGGCCTGTTGCAGATTAATGAGTTTTACATTTTTCGTTTGCACAAAAATGAATAACAAATGACCGGGATACTGTCTGAAAAATTTATGGGCCCTGTGGTTGATATCTGTGATGATGATGATGATGATGATGATGATGATAAGGAGGAGGAGGAGGAAAAATCACGATAAAGGATGATAATGATGATGGTGTGGTGGTGATGATGATGATGATGATGACACGGAAAATAAAGACGTAAGCTACAACAGCCGCCATGCTGAAACATCACCTCTGGAAGCAGAGTGTCCGCCATCTTGAAGCACCAACAAAAAGACAACTAATTAGATGCAAAGCGAGGCTGGAGAGAAAGAGACTTCATTTGCTCAGTGGACCATGGAAAGATGCACACACGCTCGCACACACGCGGAAATATACACAAATATACACACAAACATACAGTACACACATAATGATATACATACAGAGACAAAAAAATAGATAGAAACATATAGATACCAGAGA
>NC_136967.1:9597500-9670000 GCF_032717465.1 Coenobita brevimanus | reverse complement strand
AGAGAGCCGTCATTAGGTGACCAAGGCCAACGCATGCAAGCATGTTGAAGCCTTTATAAACGAAACGAAACGACAATAATGATAATGAGATATATATATATATATATATATATATATATATATATATATATATATATATATATATATATATATATATATATATATATATATATATATCGGGAAATATCTTGATACAGAAACAGGAACAGGAAATATAAAATGGCAAAAGTATTATAAAAAAAAATACTGTGCACAAATAGTGGGTATAATATGGCTGGATAGTGACTGGAGTTCATGCAAATGTGTGAACCCCGCCCGTAACAGGTGGCGCCGCCCATACTCCACCCTTGCCGCCCACACCATGCTGAGGGCGGTTGCAAGGGCGTCTGGTATACACTGTTGCCGCCAGGGGTTGTGTTATACCAAGGATCGAATTTCCAAACTGCAGTTTATTTAGGTCCCTTTTTCCCCTCTCTGCGTAGGTCTGATTACGTTAGATAAGTCTTCGTGGGTTAGGACTTAGGTTAGAGTCTTAGGGGTATGTGAGGTAAGTGATTAGATCAGGTTTCCAGCTAATACAGTAGGAGAGATCATCCTGGGCAGAGAAAACAGCACGCGGTGCTGAAATGGATTAACACATGGAAACATGGTACTCGGTATTGAATGAGTAACTGGCAGTGATGGATGCCTATACTATAGTCAGCATATTTTTACCTGACAGTACTGAGCCACCTCACATCTTGGATACTTAGGGTCTCGTCACATTGGGATCGGAATAAGAAATATTCTAACGCACACTGTCCGATCAAGCAGGTCGAGACAAATGTAGGAATAAGAACACTCATTTTAATCGGGTCAGGTTCTGAGCATTGTGTTTTTCATTGTTACCTGCAACATGTCTGGTTGCACATCCACTATGCACAGACACACTTTCCTATCTACAGTGTTGAATATGCACCATGAGGACACGAACACCACATGGACACTGCGTGGGGTTCGGGGGAGGGGGCACATCATCTGACCCCCAATCCCGACTCGGTAGGATGATAGGGTATCCACTATCCTGAAGATTAGGAAATGAAATTTTGTATGGCTATCCCCACAAGCTTAATCAGGCTGTACGAACAAGATATGCATTTGAGGGTAGGGGAAGAACGCAGTCCATGCACTTGAGGGTAAGGGTAAGCGCAGTCCCAAACATTGACCATATAGGATGACATCCATAGTTTTCAAGAAAAAAAAAAAAAAAATGATATGTACGTGCATTGATACAGGCCCAAGTAGGCCATCGATAGAGCGTTGATGCTGTGCCCGACCCCTTCCCTCCAAGAAATATTCATAGTTTGCTATGATGAATGGGTCTACATGGGTGTCATTTATTAGTGGGTGTAAGCACCAGGTGGATGGGCATGGACAGATCTGGTTGGTGCATCATCTACCCAAGAAAATACCTAAAGATTTTAAGATTTTTAGCTAAAAATCTTAACTTGGCTAACCCGAGCAACGCCGGGTAGCACTGCTAGCACAATATCGGTCGGCAGTATGCACAATATACAACTGTGTTTTAAAAAAAGATGAGTACAAAATTGGACTAATAAGAAGTAGTATTCAGCCCTGACCTGGTTCCGGTCCATATTGTAGAGCAGATTTAATTAAATATAACATGATATATAGTAACAGCCCTCCTGACAATATAAAAGCAAGGCTACTGACACACCCACTAACATAAAAAAAAGCTACACTACTGTCAGCAAATACTTTACCAGGCAAAATATAACATATCCTGATTGCAGTGTTACTGTCAGAGTAATCACACGGCATTAGCGAGCACCTGCCACCCAAATAAAGCCTGCACCGCCATTTGAAACCGGGTATTAAAACTGCCTCGTGTGTTGCATCTCTCATATTAAACCCTGACACGTGACAATAGTACCGGGCTCCTCGCTTCATCATCCCCGTCCCACCTGACAGTGTTATTATCTCACACCTGACTGGCTGACTGTCGCTCGCTAGCCTACACACCTGGTAAACGTAGCGTGTCCTCCCCCTCTCCCTCTCGTGTATACCGATGTGTGTGTGTGTGTGTGTGTGTGTGTGTGTGTGTGTGTGTGTGTGTGTGTGTGTGTGTGTGTGTGTGTGTGTGTGTGTGTGTGTGTGTGTGTGTGTGTTTTATCATCATCACCATTATGCCTCTCACCTGCAGATGTGGTAAGGTACGGTCCAAAACCAAGGAAAAGGAACGAATATGATGGTGGCAGAATTAATCAACATCATGCTCAATTAAACGGGGCACATATCCATTCATTTACCATTCAAGCCCTCGGAAACATGGATTCAGTTCACAGGTATATCGTTCCACCTGTACCTTCATAATTACCTTTCAGACAGTCTTTCCGACGACTCAGTAAAAATAAATAAATAATTAAATAAATAAGGATGGCAAACCCTTTTCATGTACTTCTCTATGGAAAAGTCACTCAATCAGCTAAATCCCTTGTAAGTTCCCTAGCCTCGCCAGGCTTCATGCCTCTCTCACACTCATTTGCCATATCGATCAGCGTTTTTCTTGGTTTACCACTCCTCCTCCTCCTCCCACCTTTAAAATCACCCACATAACCCTTTCATTACCCTGTTTATACTATACCAATGCTCTCCATACGACCATACCATCTCGCTCTCTCTTTCTCTCTTTCTCTGGTATATCCACTCACTACCATCAATACTATGAACTGCCAAATGCACATAACCTTCATCTACAAATTCACGATTTTCTCACAGGAGCTTGAGTGTTAATAAGTACTGCCATCATGAACAACAACTACAGTATTGTATTCCAGCTAACGTTAATCGCTTTTATTCAGCTGTGGCAGTAATGGAAACTCGAGTGTTAATAATGTTAAGAAAAAAATATCATTGTGGACACACGACCAATGGTAACGGAAAATATCAATTCACACAGGGGCAAAAAAAAAATACTCGTAAAAAATTAAATCTGAATAAATTATAGAACGTACAGAAAAATCAAGCTCAACAAAAAAAAAAAAAGGAAAAATACTGCATGGAAAAAATATATACTTATGCATGTACAAGGAAATTAAATTATACAAGGGAGTAACATTTGATATACAAGACCAAGGCAAACCACAACACATCCCCCAACACAAACATTTGCATTATTCAATCACGCGTACCATAAGCATGAAGGACACGTGTTTACTGCACCTCCACCACAAACAATAATAAGTTAATATATATACCGGTATAATAAGTACAGTAACACACATGCCAAGAAATATACCGTTTCACTGAACCATGAAGTGAAATAAAATGGAATACAATGTCAGTAAAGAGGAGTAACAAGAGTAACGAAAAATAACTATAAGAAATAAAAACGGTGGCATCAGTTAAAACATCAACTGAACATGGACTACAAGGGAAAATTACATCAGACAAACTACCCATCCAGAAACAAATATATATAAATACCAATACTAACTCAACTACAAATGACATAAAACTACTACTACTACTACTACTGCCACCAACACTACTACTATTACCACTACTACTACTACTACTACTACTACTACTACTACCACCAACACTACTACTATTACCACTACTACTACTACTACTACTGCTACTATTACTATCATTACTACTACTACTACCACCACCACCACCACTATTACTACTACTACTACCACTACTACTGCTACTACTACTAATAGTAATAACAAACTACAAAGCACGTATAAAAAAAATACTTCCAGGTTCAGACAATGAATGCAAACACAAACCAATACAAAACTAAAACAGCCAGCCTACCAGACACCCATTCATCTCTAAATAGCATGTCCAACTCATACATTCAAGGAAAAACGCAAAATATACAGGAATAATAATAATCAAGAAAAACTGACCAGGATACACTATTCTGAAAAAAAATAATAATAATAATTCGGATCCTAACAAACCAAGAAAAAAAAACTAGTAAAACAGATAAATAAAAATCCCATAAAAATTAAACTCTTAAAAAAATCCAATTAAACTAAAACTAATCAAACTAATCATTAAAAAAAAAGTCTGATCACATTGCATTAATTCCCAAAGTGACAGCTGGCTCAAAAACAAATGATTAAATTCCCAACCCTGTCCATACCATAAATTCCGACCATAAACCATAGGCCAGGGAATCCAATTAATACTTTCTCGTCACTCCTCCCCCCCCTAAAAAAAAAAAAAAAAAATACTGCATGTTAAAAAGTACAATATGTTGTTATGGTATTTAAAAAGGATGAAGAGGAATATTGTCAGAAATAATTGCGTTTCATTTTAAAAAGCTGAGTTTCGCCTTTGATATATATTTACCCCATGAGTTCCAAACGTTCTTTTACATGTGTTCTTGTTATTCCCAGGGCGATTTTATTCAGCTTAAGGGAGACTTCTCTAACTGGAGCGGTAAGATTTAGTCGTCATAAACCCCTTCCCTGCTTGAGGTCCTCCCAAGAAGGAATAAAATCGTCCGGAGGTAGACAGAATCAAGTAGAAATATACGTCATGAGACTGAATGAGTTAAAACAGTATTAAAAGTGGTGCCCGGGGCTGCTTAGGTTAGCTATGTTAGGGATATTATCTTGTTGGGTCGAGGTTGAGGGCTGCACACCTTCCCCATCATCCATGCTTGGTTCCCTATGGTTTCCATGACCTTTTGCGGTCTGTATCGAAAAACACAGAAAATTTCATTCCTTTCGCTTGAAAACTGTGAATAACATCTTCCAAGGTCAAGGAGTGGGGTTAAGCCAGATCCCCGAACCCTTAAGTGCAATTTCCGTGTCTACAACCTAACTGCCTGTAGGTATATTCCACCCATCATCCAGACCTTTTTGTTTTACTTAATACGGAGCGTAGGCGTTCAGGCTAGGCTACTCAGTCCCGACATAGGACAAGATGACAATGGCGTGGCTAGGATTTAAAAAATATGGGGCAAGCCCACTTATGAGATGGCCCAAGGGGAAGTGTTCAGGGAGGATATAGAGGTACTCCCCCTACAATAAGGGGTGGCCACTGGGGTGGCACGGCATATTCAGGGGTGGCCACAGCTATCTTGCTCACCTCTCTCGCCACGTCACTAAAGGGTGATCAGCCTCACTCCTCCCGGAGTGGCATCGTGGCATTATGAGTAACAAACCCAAACATCTCTCGGATGTAAACCTTTACGGGGTCCATCCATTCACCTTCCTTAAGAACTGGATATTTTCTTATCTGGTCAGGACGGGTGGTCGAGAGCTGTGCTCTCTCTCTTATATCCTCAAGCACAGTTTGTGGAACTAATTAATTACTTTCGTCTGTGTTTAATGCTACACAATTTTTTTGTTTATTTTTTATTCATTATTTTAAATCTGAAAACCGTGATAATTTTTCATCGGTGGTGGATCGTGATCGGGAACTGCGACCCCTTCACCCAGCCCCGTATGTTGTCCATAACGATGTCCAAAGCTTTCCTCTGACCCATTTCTATATGTTTTCTAATAATATTCAACACTGTTCCTGGAAATCTGCGTCCGTGTACACAGGGAAAGCAAACACACACACACACACACACACACACACACACACACACACACACAGAGCGACTTTGAGAATATTTAACTTAACCTAAAAACTAAGCAAAAGCATTTCACATCTTACTACCAAACCTGAGATGAAAGAGTCTGACAACGTGTAATCTTGTGAGTTGAATAAAATAGCCTGGAGACAGAAAGAATAAAAGAGAAAGAGGTTAACTGTTCGCAGGAATTAAGAGCTAAATTATTTTCTGCAAGGGCAAGTAGGTAGGCGAGAATGGGAACAAAACAGACCTACAAGTTGTAAAGATGAGAAAGAGCCCTCCGCCTCTCTCTCTCTCTCTCTCTCTCTCTCAAAACGGACGTCCTTCAAGTTGTAAAGATGGCGTTTGAAAAGTTTAGTTGCCTGTCGTTTGTCAGATATTTTTCGTGCCTCAACCTTTGTGCCCAGAGAGAGAGAGAGAGAGAGAGAGAGAGAGATTGTGTGCCCGTTTGAGTGATAATTTTATGCATGTATGTGTATGTATATAAATATATATTCTAATTTTAAGATGAGGTGTGATTAAAGTTTTAGACAGGAGCTAAAAAAAACAGGGAGGTGAATGTGAGTGGAAATAAATCATACATTATTCAGAATTAAGAAGAGTAAGTTAAAATCTAGAAAAAGAGAGACGGTAAAGAAAGAAACCGAAAAGTACAGAAAAACTGTAACTCTGGAAACAAATGAGGGGAAAAAAAAATTGAGCAAGAAACTGACGAGAGGAACTGCAAAGGAAACTGAAAAATACGTGAGGGAGGTAAAACTGATAATTCCAGGCCAAAATCGTAGATCAAAAATTGTATCCTTCCCTTTCCTTTAATGTGGTAACTCCTCTCGAAGAAATATAATTAAACTGACAAACTTTTGCCCTTAGTTGAATTATTGAAGTGAGCCCAATTATATCTTTCGTTTTCTTTGATTTGTTGCTTGGACATCTGGGAGAGACTTCTCATCGCCAGAACCTGTTATAAACTTTTAAACCTGAAGCCCTCCATGAAGGATAAATAAGAAACATCAAAATCATATATCCTTTTGCCAGCTAGTTTTTCTTCAGCAGACGAAAATAATGTCCTGAGTGTGTCCCTTGCCTGTGAAAGTATCTTTCTATTTTGGTCCACTACAAGACATGAGAAGCCTACGGTTTATGTTTATATATATATATATATATATATATATATATATATATATATATATATATATATATATATATATAAAACTCGCAAGAAATCGAAGATAGAGGACCGCCGAGTTTTCGTTTGCATTTCACATCTTCAGGGTGATCGTGATGTGAAATACAGACGAAATTTCGGTGTTCTTCAATTTTTGATTTTCATGCAGTATGCAACATATTTGTCATCACATGTTCCTGTGACACTGCATCCATGTATATGTATGTATACCCTGTTGATGTATGAATATGTTTAGTCAACGTATTTACAGTATAATTGGAAGTCTAAACTACAAACTGGTCATACCTGTAGGCAACATAAATCATCTGCAATAACAACTGCATTTTCGCTGAATACTCGTATAATTAATTTAAACTGATAAACTGTTCCAATGTCGTTCACTGGCACTGAGCTCTAATACAAACTCCTGCTTCAATAATGCCACATCGTTACAAACTCCTCTAACAACTGTAGTGAAAAATGTCTGCTGACTTCCGCCTCTGTTTAGGGCCTACCCAGGACGGCTGTGAGAGCTGTATGTCTTGCCAACTAATACACGTGATACCACAAAGAAAACTCAAAGCTTCCCACAAATGTTCCCACAAAGTTTGACCTTTTAAATATGGTTATATCATTAATAGTTTAATTTTTCGCTATCTCCACACGATTTAAATCACCCAGGAAAAAAAGCCTCTCGAGCTGAAGGGGTTGACGTGGGCTACATCTAATTCCCTTATTTCGAAATGCCTATCCATAGCTAAATAAAATAGTCCACAGATAGTAAGAATTACACCTGGTGGACGTCCCAGGGCTGAAGAGGTTTAAGACAAGCAGGAAGGGAGTTGGAGTGGTGGTGGTGAAAGCTTTGCGTCTTGCCAACAAATCCACGCAATACCAGACGAAACCCAAAGCTTTTCCCAACAATAGCTTCTGCCAGGTTAAACTCGACAACAGGGCTTTGCTGAAGTGTAGGATTTGTGTGGTGGTTCGTTGTGTTGTCGAGTATGATTTGCCTTCCCTTCCAGTGTCCACGCACACTACAGCTTGAATATGGAATTGCGGGTAAGAGGTGGGAGCGTTTTCAATCACTCACGCATACATACATATACATACAGTATACATATCATAATCTTTGCACACACACACACACACACACACACACACACACACACACACACACACACACACACACACACACCACAAAGTTTTCATACATGGACATACAGTGATTATACACACACACAAAGTCTGTGTATTACTGCATTTGCCAGACTTGCAACATACACAGAACAGCAGTATTTTTCACTGCCTGGAACTAATTAAAATCTTTTACAAATAACTTTTTTTTTCTGGCCTGTAACTAATTAAAAACTTTTATGTACAACTGTTTTCACAAGTTTTTTTTTTCTTTTTCCACTCTTTATTGTTCCGTTCTTTTTGTGCCCAACCTCTTCATTTCTATACTTTCTTTTTCCTCAACCAGTGCTCTCTCCCTCCCTTTCTCCTAATTCTTCTTCCACCTCTCTTCCTATCCCTATCTCCTCCCCTTGTCCATCCACCCCTTTCTATCCAGTGTATTGCCTTTGAAGTTTAGATTCCATTCTCCTTTTGTTATTTTTTTTCCTGTAGTACACGTGACGGTTCCTCTATCCTCCTTGTTACTCTTACGATCCCCCTCCTCCCCCCCGCCCTCTCTCTCTCTCTATCCCTAAACCCATTCACGACTTACCCTCCCTACCCCTCTCAGACTACCTCAGCGTTTATTTCTCTCCATCCTGCTCTCTTCGCCCACTTCCATTTTCTTAACTACACTATTCTTATCCTCCCCAACATTATCCTTCCCTATTCTTTCCGTTTCTATCAACTTGCATCAATCTTCTCCCTTCCCACCTCACTCCCATGCATTCCTCCCCTCCCCCTCTTTACTTACATGCAGTGTTTTCTCCTCCCCATCCCTATTCCTTTTTTCTCTGCATTTTACTGCCTTTCCATCCCAACTCCTGTCCACGTACCTGCGGCGTTCTTGAGGAGTGTCATGCAGTGTGTGTGGTCGCTCTGCTCTGCCAGATCCAGGGCAGTGAGGCCATTAGCGTCCTTAGCCAGCAGGTCTGCCCCGTGGTCCAGCAGAAGTCGGATGTTTTCAACGGCGCCGAACTCGGAGGCGATGTGCAGACACGTCTGAGGAGCAATGGGTATGATATAGTGGGTGATAAATAGGCAACATGTGTATAACCCTTTAAGGTCCAGGGTTTCCTATTGCTTAGTGAAAATCAAATGACAGTTGTGTGTATATATATATATATATATATATATATATATATATATATATATGTGTGTGTGTGTGTGTGTGTGTGTGTGTGGGTGTGTGTGGGTGTGTGTGTGTGATATGTATCCATGTCACTGTTGCAAAGCACATTCTGCACTGTTTTACCACTTTTATCGTATAATTTCCCCGTTTGCTTATCTGAAACAGGGTGGAATGTCCAGTAAGCATATACTTAAAGCGCAAGCAATTAATTTTCGCAACATGTGTGTTTTCTGTTTCGTTGCAGTTATATCGTGTGATCATAGTAACTTTGTGCACCTATATCAGGCTCATATGGCCGCTAGCTGGTGTAACTGGCACGTTCAGCTCGTATTCCTGCACTGTATACCTGTCGTCTTGGGCTGCAGAAATAATATATGTATTCCAACTACCAGCATTAATAACTAAGCTTCAGTTAGCCAAACATATTGTAACTGACTGAGCCATGTGTGTTTGCCGTGATGGATCCAAGCAATTTATCACCAGCAATAACTCGCCTGGTGTGAACTCCACAAGACAAATGACCCTAATCAATCTCTTACACTGAAGGTTTGACCTCTTCAGTCCAAGGGCGTCTCTCGTTAAGCTGGATAACAGACTCTGCCTTAAGGTGATAATGAAGACTCTCTCTCTCTCTCTCTCTCTCTCTCTCTCTCTCTCGTTAGCTGTACTACTCTTTTTCTACCGTACCTTGCCAGAGAACTAATCCCAGAATTCATCCTCTGAGATTGGAAAAAATGTCTCTAACTAAATCTCTCAGGTCAAGCTCATCACCCCTTCTTGTAAATTAATCTTCCAGTACATTCCACCACTCCAAACCTTTCTCCCTCATGCACTTCTCATCTTTATCCTTCAGCATTTTCTCTCTGCCTTTCCTAATTATCCTATCAACATCGCTTCCATACATTTCTCAGTTAACCGCTCCACTCCGCTGACTTATTCTTGTTTCCTCCAGACGATTTCTTTCATCTTGGGGAAGATTTTGCGAAGGTGAGAGGTTAGAATCAGCCTTCATAAATCCCTTAACTACCTGGGGTCCTTTCAGAGTTAAATTAGCAAGAGGAACATGGTTTAGTGCTGCCTACTTCTTCCTTCACCTCGTATCATTTTTTTTCTGAGTCTATCCTCCTCTCTTCCTATTTCTCGCGTCTTTCCTGTCATTTTTTATTAATCCTTTTGAGGTGGCTTCACACTGTGCGACAAGCCTAATGGTTTCCTGTGAGCCAACAAACCATTTACAATGCTGGGTGGTAACATTATAATCAACCCATACGTGTTCCCTACGTGTAATTAAGTGGGTTGGCGGAGAGTTAGTGCCTCTCCCCGTAAACAACTAACTCAAAGTCAAACGGCCACCCCTTATGGCAGTGGTTCTCAACTCGTTTCAGGCCATGGACCGCCAGCCCAATTAAAAAAAATATCCTGGACCATTTCATTTTTGAGTAAAGATAAGTAAAGCATAGACAACAAACATTTTGGTTAGAAATATATTTCTTACAAATAGAATTTCGAGAAATGATATAAAATAGTAGACAGCTGACATTTTGGTCTGAAATATATTTCTTCCAAACATAATTTCCAGGAAATACATGAATACTTCTCTAACATTTTGCTGTGAAATTTATTTCTAACAAACAGAATTTTGAAATTATGTAGGAGTATACAACTAACATTTTTCTTTGCAACCAAACTTTTGGATTCTTTTCTCACTGACAAGCTTTTCAATGTTATGAGTGGTACTTGATAATGCACAATGAATATCGCTTTCCACTGCAAGCCGATTCCTCTGTTTGGACTTAATGTGCAACAAACATGAAAATCTGCTCTCACACATGGAAGTTGATGCAAATGGCAGAAGACATCTGACTGCATGTGTTGCCAGATTTGGGTAAGTACCAATCATACTGGAATAATGAACAGGAATAATACAATAAAATGAATGGCCAATTATTTATTTTGATAAAATTTTTCGTACTGAATTTTCAATAAATTTAAAAGTATATGCACCAATCTCCAGCTTATTACCAAATATATTGAACGTCCTGTGGACGACCCAAAAAGTCACCATGGACCACCAGTTGAGAACCACTGCCTTATGGGATTATGGCGTCTGGCTATAGACAGAAAATAATTATAAAGTAAGTCTCCTGACTGCGGGGGTTAATAATTTTTTCTCACTGCAATCAGTATGCCCAAACCACATCACTCGAGGGAGGATGGGGTATTTTATACAAGGCTGAGTCTAATTATCATTATCATCATTATTATTATCATCATTACCATCTGATGACAAAACAATGTCTTCATGATTTATAACAAAAATGATATTTTCTGTAAACCTACTGTTTTAGTCTGCACCCATCAACAATAAAGCTTTATCAACTGGGCTGGGGAAAAAAAAAAAAAAAAAAAAAAAAAAAGGCACAAAAAAAGTGTACATCTGCCGCGAGTTTATGTGTTAACCGTGTGTAGGCTACTAGGAAAACAAAAATTATTTTTTTCCCTTCCAGGCAGCCCAGACAAAATATGGCACACCTTAAAAAAAAAAAAAAAAAAAAAAAAAAAAGGGTGGAGGGTGGACAGACTTCATATGGTAAAAGAGTGAGAGAGGTATGTGAGGATGAAGTAACCTGGAGGTGGTTCTGTCCTGGACCTCCTTTGTACCTTGATTCCCAGGAGGGAGCAAGGTGTCGGAAAAGATGATGATGATGATGATAGAGAGAGAGAGAGAGAGAGAAAAAGAATCCGGACTTCTTTGGATCCCCCATCTTCAACCCCAGATCCGTCCATGTCACGGGAGATCATAGTCACCACCACCACCACCTACATCATCATCATAGTGACCATTTTCCCATCTATGGATAGGATGTGGCAGGATGTAGAAAACAAGGAAAGGGGAATATTGGGAACGCTATCAGTATCATACCTAGAAAAATAGGCTACATAATCATTCGCAGATCAAACAAGATTTGCAAATTCTTTTAACAAACTGCAGTCATATACATCAATCAGGCAGTGTCAATTCATCAACTACCAAGTTATTGAGTGAGATCAATTTGCTAATTTGTCAGACCAATTTAGTAAAGTACGACAGTTTCTTATCTTTGGTACAGCCATACTGAATGAACACTTATGAGACTAGATACAAGTATATACTTAAAGATTTGTATATATCTAACACCATGAATATTAATCATAATGCAATAATCAACAGAACCATCATTCCTAATTTCCCCTGAAAAAAAAAAAAAAAATATGGGCTGGTTCTTCTAACAAGCAAAAATATGATAAAACAAAATATTTAGGAATACTAATAATGAAAACACACACACACACACACACACACACACACACACACAAATATACGACCAAGATTACCGAAGTTGATAAAAGACAAAGATACATATACGGGATACCTTGTGTAAAAATTCAAGCAAAAATAATCAAACCAAAGTACGTCGCATGTGCTTTCAATCAACTAAGCAGAATCTATAACTACATCACGCAGACACACAGATGCACATTCGCACCCGGAATATTACGAACCCTTCCCATTACTCCTTGCTCTGGAAAATTTAGATGAGCGCTGCATGAGGGGGAGCGTGAGTTACAGCCCTATAATTACCACCATATTAATCCCGGCCGGAGTTACGGGGCATAATAAGCGCCAAATTAACTTATCACCCTGATCTACGCACGCTCAATCACCTCGTTCTTGATATTTTATTGACGCTGATGTGAGCTAAATTACCCCAATCACGACTCATTACGCGCTGATTAACGTAATGCAACCCCATATTAACTCTCGGAAGCTCTTTATTTATTTTTCCTGCTAATTGCACTGCGCGAATGAGAGAAAACGGATCTTAAAGTTGTGAGAGAAAACGGCTGGAATCTTTGCAGGGGAAACACTAGTAAAGCCATCTTAGCAGGGGAAACACTAGCTAGCACTTCTGGTTTATTCAATCCCTTATTGCTATGACATTTTTTTTTTTTCATCCCCAGCTCACTTCGGTAAATGATTAAACCCCAGACCTTTCCCATACCTTAAAATTTCGCCCTTCCTGAGTATTACTGGTTCAAGAAAATATGCCATGATAATCTCCAAGCAAGCAAAAGTTACACACACACACACACACACACACACACACACACACACACACACAATTTTTCTTTCATCTGCTCTCCAACCTCTCTTCTTTGCCATTACCCCGCCAGGTCTCTCTTATAATCAATCAATCCCTTCAAACTCTCTTCAGCCTTAATCTCTCTCTCTCTCTCTTCCATTCCCTTTTCTTTCTTTTCCCTAACATTTTTTATTTTTTTAATCCCTTTAATTTACCTTACTACACTCATATCATCTTTAATTTCTCCCTACTCCCTTAACTTGTTCTCTTTACCTTTCTTCGTTTTGCGTCCTTCCTTAATTTCCCCCCCCTTCCCCCATTGTCCCTTCCTCTCTCTACAGTACTTACTCCGCTCTCCCTCTCACTCACCCAGTACTCACTCCACTCAGACTCCTTCCCCATCTCCACTCATCCTACCTCTCCTTCTCACTCACCCTGCCCTTCCTTTCTCAGTCATTCTCTACCTCCCCCCGTCCCTGCCCCTCTCCCTGCCTCTCTTCACTCACCCTGCCCTCCCTTTTTCTGTATTCTCTACCTCCCCCCGACCATGACCCTCTCCCTGCTTCTCTACACTCACCCTGCACTCCCTTTTCTGTCATTCTCTACCTCTCCCGTCCCTGCCCCTCTCCCTGCCTCTCTTCACTCGCCCTTCACTCTCTTTCTCTGTTATCCTCTACCTCCCCCCGTCCCTGCCCCTCTCCCTGCCTCTCTTCACTCACTCTGTACTCTCTTTCTCTGTCATTCTCTACCTCCCCCCTTCCCTGCCTCTCTTCACACACCCTCCACTCCCTCTCTCTGTCATTCTCCACCTCCCCCCGTCCCTGCCTCTCTTCACTCACCCTACCCTCCCTCCCTCTGTCTTTCTCTACCTCTCCCGTCCCTGTTCGTCTTCCTGCCTCTCCCGTCCCTGTCCCTCTCCCTGCCTCTCTTCACCCACCTTGCCCTCAGCCCTGGGTCCTGATGCAAGGTTAACGTCTGCCCCAGCTTGCAGCAGTATCCTGAGGCAGCGTGAGGCTTCTGTGGTGGCCGCGGCGTGGAGGGGAGTCCTGCCCCACGCGTCCCGGCAATCCAGGTGGCACAGCTGGTCGCCGTTCAGCAGGTCCTCTAGTAGCTCAGCGTTGTCCCACAGTGCAGCCTGAGGGAAGAATCAATCAGTTATTGCACTGAGACTGGAAGTTTTAGCATGAGGGTTAAAGGGTCTCTAAATACTGAGTTATCTGCAGACGTATTCAAATTTACCATTCAGGTACACACACACACACACACACACACACACACACACACGATTCATTCACTTACAGCTGCATGATGATGAATGATTGGGGAAATTGATAAAAAGAAGCCTTCGAGAAAAATGAAACAACGTCACCGCAAACCGGCGTCCAGCGGGAAGATTGGAAGGGACAAATTATGCTCATGATTATGGTTGTCACATGACCAATGGTTGTAAACTTAATCAGTCCGAGGGGTTAATGAGGCAGAGCCACGCAGCGCCTTAGCACTCCAGATGCACACGCGGGCCACATAAGTCTCAATCTCCTTTTCCAGAACTCAATTTTTACTTTATTTCTGTTGCTGCCAGAAGAATTTATTCAGATTCCGGGAGATTTTAAGTTGGAAAAAATAGTCAGATACAGCCTTAATTAAACCCTTCACGGCTAGAGGTCCTCCATAGGATAAACAAAACCATCTTGAGATAGCTAGATCAGAATGAAAATACAGCACAGTGGTAAAAAGGTTAACACTTAGGCTCCTAGGACTCAGCTGAACAAAATCGTCTCGTATTAGCTGGAATACAATGCTAGAGTTGTGCCGATCCTGAAGGAGTTAGTGGCCACAGCACTGAACTTCTGTGACTCCTATGACCGACACAGCTGAATAAAGTTACACTAGAATTCAACCGATCGTATGAGCGTTGACGATTAACAGCCATAACCAATCAAGGAAACAGGGAATGAGAAAAAATAACTATCAGAAATGAAAGATAAATGAAAGGGGTAACTGGAAAAAAGAGCAGGAGTGTCAAAAAAGAAAAATGGAGTTTTATAATAATAATAATAATAATCATATTAATAAAACGTCTTAGGTTTGCACGGGGTTAATGAAGAAGGGTAACTGAAAAGGTTAAGCAGAAAATGCGAAAGAATAAATGGTTCCACAAAGGACGATAATTAGCTGACAAAGATTTTGAGAAAGAACGATTAAAAGTGGTAATTAACTGGCAAGGGGTAAAAAAAAAAAAAAAAAAAGTAAAATTAGACTCAGTGATCAAAAGACATAATTAACTGGGAGGGATAACTGGCAACAAAGAAAAAACAGATTAAAAGAGGGAGGCAACGAAGAAAAAAGGAAAAAATGAGGAAGGACAAATAATTAAGCCTTTCAATACAATGATGACTAAATTCACTTTTGCTTATCTACAGACGATTTTATTCAGCATCGTAAGGACCTCTCGTACTGAAGGGGTTGGGAAAAGGTAAATATATCCAACCTGTCCATTTCACGTCACTCCCCGGTTTAATTAAATTATTAGGAGAAAAAAGAGAAAATATAATGGCATCAGTGTGGAATATGACAATGTGACTAATAGTGACAGAACTGATAAAACAGGGAAGATAAACGATAAAAGGAACAAAGAAAAGAGAAAAATATCGGATAAGGATAAATGGTTCCAGGAAAATTGAAGGTTGATGAGGGGAGATTGAGGATGATTGGGGATAATAGTTTATTATATGAAAATTACTGATGATGGGAGGAGCAGTACTGTTTAGGGGAGGAAAATTACTCTTGAAAATTACTGCTGTTGGAAAGGAGATTACCAAGAAATTGGAGGTGCTAAACCGACTCGATATATATTTTCCCACCTGCACAGGTGTTCACTCAGTTCAAAGACTGTACAACGAAAAGAACAAAGGAAATACTAATACAAGTAATCTGTTAAAAAATGATACAAAATTAATATGAAAATTATCATCCTCATTATCATCTTTATCATCATCATCATCCCAATCCTGAATTCCACACAAAAACCATGAGTGAAAATTAACCTGCAGATCGGTATGAAAAACAAGAGTGGTGTTCTATCATGCAACCTGTAATGCAATATCACACATACACAGTTCTTATCAGCATTAAAATATTTACATGTTTTCAATTACAAATAATATGAATCACAGGACCAAACAGTATTGGATAAAAAAAAAAAAAAAAAAAAAAAAAAGGTCGTACATAACAACTGTCTAACATGGAACTCAAGAATACAAAAGAAACCTTCTGCATCTTGGGTATTGTTCTGCCAAGCGCCATTCTTCCTGCCAACCCATTCGCGAGATATTATCAGCACTGGAACGGGAAAACACGGCTAAGGGAGAAAAAAGCCTACCTGTTTGGAAAATATATCTGCTTACAACATACATCAGCAAACAAAGATGCCATTTCTGAATTTTCCACTATAATTAAACAAATAATTATACAAAGAAAGAAAAAAAAAATCCATGGGGATATCTGAAACCAGGTATCGTGACCAATTAACCCCTTTAGTTCGAGGACATCTTTTTCTTTACTAATTCTTTTTATCAGCAAACGACTTTATTCAGCCTAGGAGAGGCTGTCAAGCTGAAGAGGTTACCTACTAAACTCCATTAAACCATTCACTACTATAGTTTATTTACTGTAACTTGGCTCAAATTTTCATTTTTTTGCTCCTCATTTCACGTAGCTCAATGACAAAAAAAGACAATACTGTGGCTCTACATCCTCCCTAAAGTATATACTTTTTCGTGACTAGCATCGTACCGTATTCTAGTGTTAATCTGCAGGTATAACTCAGATTTCAAGATGGAGGGATGGCAATTTTAGGCCAAGGTAAAGTAAACAGTGTGTACGAGGTTCTTCTCTGCTGAATAAAACGGTCTGGCGAAACCGACAATAAAATATAAAAAGACAGCATCGTAGTGAAAAGGTTAACTCTTTCAATCCTGTGGCCTAGGTGTATATTCTCTTGCAACCATCGGATGATTTTATTCAACTTACGACTGAGTTCTCGTGGCGAAAAGGTTCATGATGGACATATTTAAGTCCCCTAGTTCGAAGAGTCTCTCCAAAGCGGAATAAAGTCGTCTGGTGGAGGCAATAATTAGAGTTTACAATAGGACACCGGTGGGAAGCAGTTAACGGCAAAGAGCGGGGTAATTAAAAGGGCGCGTTTGCTGTTACAACAATGGCCCATGAAAATTTCTGGGCCGGACAATGTAATTAAGTTTTATATCACGTGTTATTTAATTTTTACTAACTCTAATAACTGTACCATTCACTGTCAGTAAATTATCCTTAAACCTCGGCTGACGACCTACTGTTATACTCCAGCCAGTGCAAAAGTATTTTACATGCTAATGGGGGAGGGGGGATGGAGAGGGACGCCTTCACGTAGTGGCACCGAAATGACCGGGCGGTGGGGCTGGCCACTTATAAAAACGTCCCTTAATTCCTTCCCCAAAAAGAGGATGGTGGCCTGCAGGAGAGGAACAATTTCAACCTGCAGTCCACTGGGTTCACGCTAATGGAAAATGGGAACCTTGTAAGGGTTAAAGCTCTCAAGCCCATATTCCCGTTAGCTCGGAACTTTCTTCGGTCTCGTCCTTGATTACTTATTCTGCGTATTACATATGATTAATACTATGTACGCTATTTTTCATAATATCGCTTATTATACCGATATCGGTTGCAAAAGTACGGCACTAAATATCATTGTGCCAAATACTGAAATAAACCGATAAGAATGAGGTGTTAGGGAGCCTCCTTAACCTACTAGAATACGATCACTGATGTTCACAGGAGGGAAGTGCGGAACGAACCAGAGGAAGACGGGGACAAGGAAGAGACGAAGCTGAGATGATGAGGTGAACACATGCTACCATGCAATTCATTTATGCTAACTTAATAACCACGCTTTTACTCCACTCTTCTTTCACTTTTTGTACGACCACCCGACCTTGGGAGGAGAAGAGAAGGATGAGGGGGAGGGGGAGCTTGTGCGTCATCTCGAGGTCAACCTTCACCTTAATAACATACATCATCCCACTTTTACACCGCACACCAATATCACACCTCTCATAGCTGCCTGCCCTTGAGTGACAGAACGGGCGTGTGGAAGAAAAAGAAGACAGAAAAACGAAAGACATGAAGACAGAAGAAAAAGGACGACAGAAGACGGAGAAAAATGGAAGACAGAGGAGAGAGTAAAAAGAAATAGAGGTCAGAGTAAAACTAAAGTCAGAAGACAAGGCAAAACGAAAGACGGAAGACAGAACACAACGAAAGACAGAAGACAGAACACAACGAAAGACAGAAGACAGAGAAAAACGAAAGACAGAAGACAGAGAAAAATGGAAGACAGAAGACAGAAAAACGAAAAACAAAGAAAACGAAAGGATGAATAACTATAGCATCATCTAGGAGAGCCTTCAACGTAATAACATAATCGTCACAGTTTTATACTTCACCCCAATTTCACACCTTACATAGCTGCCCGCCCTTGAGATTCAGAGACGTCGGACGTGTGAGTGGTGCAGGAGGAGGCGCAGGCGGGAGAGGAGGGGGAGACGGAGCAGTCACATCGTCTTCGTCATGGTGAGCCTTCGACTTAACGCTCCCCTGTGCCTCCTTCTGCCCCTCCCGCCGCGTCTTGGGCTCCATCGACTCCCGAGGTGGTGATGGCGCGGGTCCCTGCCGTATCCTATCCACCACCGCCAACACCGCACCCCGCAGAGTAGAGAACAGGGCGGCGGTGGGTTTTAGGTGATTATTTTCTTCTGCTGGTTTCAAGTGGTTTTTCTCTTCTTCATCCTCGTCTCGCATGTTTGAAAGCCGATGCGTCAACACTACGTCATACAATGCGTTGGAATTTTCAGTATAATTCGATGGTTTTTCATTTCATCCGCTGATTTTCACCTCAGCACATTACCGCATCTCTGTCATGTTTCCGGATGGCAAAGGCTCTTTTTCACTCACTGTTTTACATTTTAGTACATGAATAATTATTTCATCTTAATCTGAGCACTAAATCGTCCCTGCTCTCGACATGTGCCACAGAATAGTGATGGTTAGTTCTGTTATTAATCCCCTCCTTTGACACTTGCTAAACAGAGGTAGACGGTTCTGATGCTACTTTTAACTGTCCATTTCAGCATCTTTTTTATTGCATCTGTTACTTACAACACATGTATACTCAACGGTGCTTCTAAATATCCTTCCTCACAATCGTGTTCTATATTCTATCTGTTCCATATAAACATTCGTTAGGTTTCTCACACGCTTGTATTCACAGATGAAACATGAAGTCACCGATTGTTTGTATATAAATTTAGTACAGAAGTTGACGGTTCTTGTTTGCTTTTGTTAGTCTGACAATCTACTTCTTACGGCAAAGAATTTTCTCGCATATGCATCCTGTCATCTTGGGGTACAATTTCTGCGATTTTTGAGACTGAATTCATTACGGACTATCTCTAAGGTTAAATCTAAGAGCGAAAATATACATTATTTCGATATTCTCATCCAGGATTAGAGAAAAATCTCTCCACGTTTTTCACTTATCAGTCTTTCTGTTTAGGATGTGATAATTAAAGCTACAGTATTCTAGTATCGTTCATCACCTATCCCTATTACTGTTACTAAATTTGACAGTGTGATTCCCGTCATAGCAGCAGCAGCAGCAGCAGCAACAACAACAACAACAACAACAACAAAACAACAACAACATCTTCATCAATAATAATTATCATCATCATCATCATCATCATCACCATCACAGAGCAAGTGTTCGGCTCAGGGATGCTGGACACCATTGCCCTGCTTGGTACACTACCGGGTCACAATTGGACAACGTGTAACAACCGCTAGATGGATGACAAGAACTCTGAAGATAAATAAATAATAAATAAATACATAAATAAATAAAAATAAAAATAATGCCCGTCAGAAACAAGCACCCATAAATCTGGATATTTCCTCACTGTAAGAAAATGCAATAAATACGTATTTCCACAAAATACGCGAAAAACTACTGAACGTTTGTGCAGTCTAAACCACATATATCTTTTTATCAACCTTTTTATCGGCTATTTTTAGGAGTACCGGAGAAAAAGTTTTGGCCGGATCCACGTTCCCCTCTAGTGGCGGATTTCCTGCAGCGATAAAGTGTCCATATCTAGGCCGGAATCTGCTTTCTATTCCTCTCGCCTTTAGGCCAGTTTTTCTTCCTCTTTTGTCCCTTCCACTCGTTGCTTACACCTGCGTAGGCGGCAGTCTCTCCTTTATTTCGCTCTTCATTTTCCCAGCCACATTTATTACTTTCTTCGCCTCGTTCTCTAACTCACTCTCACATTCACCTCTCTCTCTCTCTCTTTCTCTCTCTCCCCCACGTGCTTTAAAAATTCTGTCTAACTCTACCCAACAAAGAAACTCATCACAAGACACTAAGCCACTTGTGATCAGTAATATCCACGTAACACATGCTTATGCCCCCCCCCCCTCTCTCTCTCTGACATGCCTAGTACGGTTGAAACGTCGTAGATCCTTATAACTATTATTTCTTCTCACCCTCACACTTTCTCTAGGATCTTTTATTCTCTCTCTCTCTCTCTCTCTCTCTCTCTCTCTCTCTCTCTCTAACTCACCTTTTTCTCCTAACCCTCTTCGGCTCCCACATTCCACATCTCGTCCCTCCCCTCGAAGTCTCTTACCCTCTCCTTCCGTAAGCCATTTTCGTCTCCACAATATTTCTCGGCTTCCATTTTTGGCTCTCTTTCTCTCCTAACCGTATATTCCCTCTTACCCCAGTTTTCCTCTTTTCGCCCTCAATTTTTTTTTTTTCGCATTTGTGTTGTTGTTTGTTTCCTGAATCTGTTTTCCTTGTAGTTATTTTTCTTCTTTTCTCTTTGACATTTCTTCCTAGTTTTTCTTTACCTTTGCATTTTTTCTTCCTGTCTACAAGAGTATTTCTGGTTTTCTTCTGTTCTTATAATTTTCCTCTCTTATCTTCCATTTTCTCTCGTGTTTTTTTTTTCTTCATTACGTCTTGTTAATTTCACCTTCGTCTTTCACTTGCCTCAGAGAAAAACGAAGGCGTCTTTCTCCCGAGTTTTGCTAAATCTCTCTCTCTCTCTCTCTCTCTCTCTCTCTCTCTCTCATCCTCATTTACCCCCTGATCTCTGCTTAACCATCCGCCTTTATGTTATGGAAACTAATGGGACAGGGTCCGGGGGAGGTGGGAGGGAGTAGGTGGAGGGAGGGAGAGAAGGGCTAAAAAGAGAAAGGGGAAAATGAAAGAAAAAATGAAGAGGAAGAAAAGAGTAAAGATGAGAGAAAACTGAACAGGAAGAAAAGGTAATGACAGAAGAAAAAAACAGAGAAAAGGGTGAAGATGGAGAAAAAATGAACAGGAAGAAAGGGTACAGATAGAAGGAAAAAATGAGAGAGGAAGGAAGGGGTAAATATGGGAAAAAATGAAGGGAAAGGAAAGGGTAAAGATGAAAAAAAAAAAATGAAGAGGAAGAGCAGGAAGGGGGGGAGAAAAAGAATGAAGGAAAGGAGGGGATGGGGAAAGATGTAAGTGGCGAAACAAGGAGGACCAAGAAGGGGAAGAGGTAGAGGAAGAAAGGAAGAGATGGGAAAGGAAAGAAAGGAAAGTAATGAACCAAAATCTCAGACAGTTGTAAGTAAGAAAAAGTAGGAGCTGAAGAGAGAAGGGAAAGAAAGAGGAAGGAAAAGGTAGGGAAGAAACGATGAGGAAGAGGATGAGGGGAAGCCAATGAAAAAGTGCGGGAAGGTAATATTAGAGAGAGAGAGAGAGAGAGAGAGAGAGAGAGAGAGAGAGAGAGAGAGAGAGAGAGAATGTAACAAATATTAATACGACGAATATTGGCTTGCAGAGAATATTAATTAACGAGTAAAGTAGTTAATGACGCTACTGATACATGTATGAAATGGGGAGAAGGGAGGAGGGATAATCGGAAAAAAGAGGAGAAAGAAGAGGGGATGAGAGAAAGAAGGAAGAGCGAAGGAAAGACGAAGAGAGAGGAGGAGAGCAAGAGGAGATGAGAAAGAAAAAGAGGAAATGGGGGAAAACTGGAAAGAGAGGAGAGGGGATTAAAGAAGAATGGAAGAAGGTAGGGAAAAAGAGAGAGGGAAGGGATGAAGAAGGACAAGAAGAAAGGAGAGGAAAAAGACAGGAAGGAAACGGGAGAGATGAAGGGAGACAAAAGGAAAGAAAAGTGAGAAGCAGGAAAGGGAGGGCAAGAAGGGGAATAAGGGAAAGAGAAGGGAAAAAGGGAGATAAGGAATAAAGAGAGAGAAAGGATGCAAACGGAGGAAGCCTGGAGGGAGGTAAGGAAACTTGGAGAGACGATGCCGATGGAGAACGAGAGGGGAAAAAGTGCCGGAGGAGTGGAGAGAAAATGGAAGGGGTGGAGGAGTTTGAGAGAGAGAGAGAGAGAGAGAGAGAGAGAGAGAGAAGTGTATAGAAGGGGATGGAGGGACGGAGAGAAAACAAGACGGTATGGACTTGCCTGAGTGGATGAGAGGCAGTGTGGGAAGAAGTCTCCAAGACAGGAAACAGTGAGAAGGAAATACAGTGAAATAAAGGAGAGTAAGACAAAAAAATGAGTAATTGGTACGGTATAAGAAAAAGTGTAAGAAAAATGACAGAAGAAAAGAGATGTAAAGGAGGAGGAAGAGAGAGACGTGAAGGAAGGCGGAAGAAAGTCAAAGGAGTGATGGAAGGATGAAAGGGAAGAGATATACCGGAAGGGAAAGTGTGTAAATGAGATGAAAGGTGCTTAACATATGACTGGGATGAGTAAAGGCAGTGAAGTAATGGAGAATTGAAAGAATGAGAAAATACTGAAGAAACAATGAAAGGACATACATGAGACTGAATGGAGTGAGAAAGAGACTGAGAAAGACTATAAGAAGAAAAGCAACAGAAGGACAAATGAAGAAGTAAAGGGGAGTAAGGAGAGGTGAGGAGAAAGAAGGGAAGGGGATGTTTGAACGGGTTAAGAGTGTGAGAGGAAGAAAACTGGAAAAATGAAAGATAGGGAAGAAAATGGGAGAAATTAAAGCAGAGTTACGGTATGAAAAAGAGAGAATGAGAGAGGAAGACGAGGAGAAGAGGCATGACAATGGAAGGGTTGCAGGTGTCTTTAGTGGAAGAGAAAGAGACAGTGTGAGAAAGACTGCTGAAATTGAAGTGAGAGAAAGAAATGGCGGCTAAATGAGGCAGAGAAAATAAAAGGAAAAAGGAAAAAATAAAGGGAAGAGGAGAGGAAGTGAGGTAATGGAAGTGGGTGGAGGCGCCTGAGTGGATGAAAGCGAATGTGGGAGTCGAAGATTGAGAAAAAAAAAAAAAAAAAAAAAAAGAGAAAGAGAAAGAGAAAAAAGTAAATGCGAATCGAACTGAGAGTAAAGAGAGTGACGAAATGAAGAGTAAGGACAGACAGGAAATGGAAGATGATGGAGGTGCTTAAGTGGATGACAATGTGCGAGTAAAAAAAAAAAAAAAAAAAAAAAAAAAAAAAAGGTGTGGAAAGGAAATGCGATGAAATAAAAGGAGTAATAAAAGAAAAAGTGATGAAAAGCAGATGCACAGCAAGGTATAGGAGGAAATGGAAGGTGATGGAGGCTACTGAATGGGTGAGAGATTGGGATTAAGACTGACGAAACTAAGAAAGAAACGTGGGGAAGTAGGCTAAATGGAAATAAAGGAGTGAAAGAGCATGATGGAATAAAAAAGAACAACAGGAGGGGAGGAAAATAACAGGAGGTGGAAGTACCTGAGTGGGATGCAACAGAGTGTGGGATGATTGCGAATTCAGAAAAGCAACTGTGGAGAAATAAACGGAAGTAAGGGAAAGTGATAGAGAGCAGAAGGGCTGATGAGATGCAGGTCAATGTGGGAGATCAGGAAAACAAGGATACGGCAGGAAAAGGCGAGGAACATAAGAAGGGAAGAAATGTGTAAGAAGATATGGGGAAATAGTATAGAAAAAAAAGGAATAGAACATGAGTGATAACATGGAAAGCAACAACGCAATAAATCCCCCAAAAGTTTCTAATGTGTAATATGAAAAAAAAAATGGAAGAGGCTACAGAGCTTCTTATATAATTTAGAATAATGTCATGAAACAGGCTAGACGGGGAGAAGCGCAACATATAGGCAAGATGAAGGACAGGGAGGGAGGGAGGGAGGGGGAACTGAGGAGGAAGGGGACAGATGTGGATTAGAAGGTTTGAAAAAGGGGAAAGGGAAACCAAAAGGGAAGGCAAAGGAAGAAGAACTAGGAGGTGCGGGGGACAGATGAGAGAAGGGGAGGGTCGTGGAAGAATGCGAGACCAAGAGTGAGGGGGTGAGAAAGGAGACGGGACGAGGGTGAGCTGGAGGAAGAGAAGTTTCGCTTGGGCATGAGGCAGGAGAGAGGGAGGAAGGGAAGGAGGTAACAGAAGGGCAAGAAATGGGAGTAAACTGGGATGATGGGGTAAGAGAATGGGGTGGAGAGGAAGAAAAGGAAGGGGAGAGAGAAGTAATACAAGGGAGCTGGAAAAGCAAAGTAAATTGGAGAAGAAAGGCTGAAAAGGAAGGCAAGGGAGAGGGGAGGGATAAAAAGGGGTGTGAGGTGAGCAGGAAGGGAGGAAGCAGAATACTGGGGATGAAAGAGTGACCGAAAGGGAGGGAGGGAGGGAGAGAAGTTTCGGTATGGGATAAAGAAGGAGGGAGGAACTGAGAAGGAGGGAAGGAGGAACTAAGGATGATGGAAAGAGAGGGAAGGAAGTAATACATGGGAAGGTGAGCAAGAACAGGAAGAAAACTGAAAATGAAAGCATAAGTGAAAGTGAAAACAGGATGGAGGAAAGAAGGAAGGAGGAAAGGAGGTAATAAACAGAAGGGGAAGTGGGATAGAAAACGATGTAAAATGTCGATGATTAGGTGACCGGAAAATTAAAAAGGAAGAAGGAAGGGAGGGAGTATAAGGATGAAAGAATGAGGAAAGGGAAAAATGAGGAGGGAGGGAGGAAGCTAGAAAGGGAGGGAGGTGGAGGTAAAGTGGTGTTGAAAGGGTGAGAAAAAGGGCAAAAAAAAGGGGGTGGGGGCAGAGTCAAGGAAAGGGAGGGAGGTAATAACAGGATGGGTGGACCAGAAAAGGGAGTAAACAGAGGAAGAATATGTGGGAGGACGAAAGTGGAATAGGAGACGAAGGGAAGGAGGGCAGGGATTTAGTTAAAGATGGGTAGGCAGGCAAGAAAAGTACACTGCAGATACACGGATGAAGGAACGGGAGAGACGCAGGAAAGGAGAACAGGAGAGAAAACAATGAAAAAAACTAACAGGAAGGTACTATGGGTTACAAAAGTATCAGTGCACAAAATGCGTGAAACATTTGGGAGCACAACCTATTAGCGTCCAACCTGCCACACGCTGGTAGCCCTGATGTCGGGAGACGTCATACCGCCAACTGGCAATATCCTCTTGCAAACATATGGCAAATGTTATGTTTATATAAAGAGACACTAAACACAATGAGACGTTGGTAAAAATCAGCAGTTGACTGAATGTTCTCGGTAGGCATCGGACCCCCTGTACACCGATTTTTTGTGACCCATGGTACAGAGAAGGAAAGAATAAAGAGTAAACAGAGTACGATAAAGTGACAGAAAGAGGGGGAAGGCGAAGGACTGAGGTGACAAAAAATATATACTGCGAAGAGAAGGAAGCGCGTTGTGGATAAAATGGAGAGAGGAAGGAAAAAGAAAGAAGTGAAAGAAGGAGACGATGAGAGGACTAATGGATCTTCCGAGAAACGGGAATAAAGTAAGAGAAAGGATGTTATGGCAGGAAATAAGGCAAACTGGGAGGAAATGGGTGAGCGAGAGAGAGGGTGGGAGACAGGGTGAGGAAGCAGATGAAGAGAGACAGGAAAGGGAAGTAAGGAGGATGAAAAAATGGCAGGAAGGGAGGGAAGGACGAAGAAAAATTAACAGGGAGTGAAGAAGAGGACCTGTGGTGACGGAAAGAGGATAGTTATAAAAACGTGAGAAGAGGTAGAATGAAAAGGTGAGAGAGAGAGAGAGAGAGAGAGTGAAGGAAAGGGGGATGAAATGGTGAGAGAATGGGAGAGAAAGAGCGAGAAGGAGACGCTAGAGGGATGGACGAAGAACGGAAGGAGATAGAGGGAGACGAAATGAGGCAATACAAATGGAAAAGCAGAGAGAAAAATGGGGTAAACTGGATGTGGTTAGGTGAGAAAAAGAAAGAGAGAGGGTGAGGGGTTATTGGGAGGAAGGACGAGGGGCACGGGACAAAGGGAAATAAGGGTGGACTGGAGGAAGTGGAGGTGAAGAAAGGGTGAAAGACAAGGATGGAGAGAAAAAAACAGAGGAGAGGGCTGGAGATAAGGAGAAAGACAAAGTTGGAGAGGGAGACAGAGAAGCGTTAAGGAGAAAAGGAGAGGGATGGAAGGACAGGGAAAGGCTGTGAAAGGGAGAAAAGTTAGAGAGGAGGAGGGAGAAAGAGAGAGAGAGAGAGAGTATCGGAGCTTTGAAAGGATGGAGAAATGGAAAGAATGGGGGAGAGGGCTGGTGAGGGTTAGTAAAAAATGGAAATAGGCCTAAGTGGAGAGTAAGAGACATCTGGGAAAAATGGAGGGGGAGAAGGACGGAGGGAGAAAGAGAAAGGGTTGGAGAGAGGGGTGGGGAGTGAAGGTGAGGTTTGGGAAAAAAGGAAGAGAAAAAGGTGGAGAAAGAGAGGGCTGGAAGTAGTGTAGAGAATGAAGGAGAGAGAGAGAGAGAGAGAGGAAGAAAATAAGGGTGCAGAGAGAGGACTGAATGTAGTGTTAGGAAGGAAGGATGGAGAGGGAGAGAGAGAGAAGGGTGAGGGTTAAGGGAGAGAAAGAAGTGGAGAGAAGAGAGTAGATTGGACGTGGTGAAAGGAGGGGGAGGAAGGGGGGAGGGAGAAAGGGAGAGAAAGGGGTGGAGAGAAAGAGGGTGATGGGAGTGGAGAAAGGGCAGAAAGGGAAAAAAGTATGGAAGAAAGGGAGGGAAGGTAGGACTGGGAGAGGGAGAGAATAGGGTGCAGACAGAGGGGTGAGGGAGCGGATACAGTGTGAGGGTGTGAGGTGAAGGGTGAAGATGTGGGGTGAAGGGTGAAGGTGTCACGTGAAGGATGTGGGATGAAGGGTGTCGGGTGAGGGTGTGGGATGAGGAGAGTGAGAGTGTGGGGTAAAGGGTTTAAGGTGAGGAGTGGGGGTTGACGGTGTGGAATGAGGGGAGTGAAGGTGAGGGTGTGGGGTAGAGGGTGTGGGATGAGGGGAATGAGAGTGAGGGTGTGGGATGAGGGGAGTGAGGGTGAGAGTGTGGGATGAGGAGAATGAGGGTGAGGGTGTGGGGTTAAGGGTGCGGGGTGAGGGTGCGGGATGAGGGGAGTGAGGGTGAGCGTGTGGGGTGAAGGGTGTGGGGTTAAGGGTGTGGGGTGAGGGTGTGGGGTTAAGGGTGTGGGGTTAAGGGTGTGGGGTGAGGGTGTGGGGATAAGGGGGTGAGGGTGTAGGGTAAACAGTGTGGAGTGAAGGGTGCGGGGTGATGGGAGTGAAGGTGAGGGTGCGGGGTGAAGGGTGCGGGGTAAGCGTGTGGGGTGAAGGGTGCGGGGTGAAGGGTGTGGGGTGAGGGTATGGGATGAGGGGAATGAGGTGAAGGGTGTGAGGTAAAGGGGTGAGGGTGTGGGGTGAAGGGGTGTGTGTGTGGGGTGAACTGGGGCGGGTGTGAGCGGCAGTTTGCGTCAGGGGGCCCGGCCTCTGGTAGATTGGATACTCAACTTTACGAGGGAGGCGCAGACGGGGACACACCAGGAGGACGAGGGCGAGGTGCTGCTGGAGGAGGAGGTGGTGGACGAAGAGAATGAGGAAGAGGAGGAACTGGAGAATGAGGAAAATGACTCTAGGACGAGAGACACATGCAGGAAAAAACAAGCATTGTGGATGAGGAAGAGGAGGTCCCACACAAGCAGGAGGGGGAAGATGAGAACGGCGATGTGAGGAGGAGAAGGACAAGGACGCGGAAGAAAAGAGGAGGATGAAAAGGAGCAAAAAGAATTTGACAAAAAAGGAGTAAATGGAAGACGAGAGGCGGAATGGACGACGAGAGGGGGAATAAGACGTTGAAAAAGAAAAAAAAAACGCAACGAAGAGGAAACAAGAGAGAAAAAGGAAAGAGAAGACTCGAGGAGGAGGAGGAAGGAGAGGAAAGAAGTTGCAAAAAATATATATATATATATATATATATATATATATATATATATATATATATATATAGATATATATATTGCGTCTGAAGGGCAGGAAAAAGGACAGAACATGACGAACCAACCAACAAACTTAAACTGAAAATAAAATGCATTAAAAACTCAAGAAATCCCATAAACAAGACGCCAGATGAGTCTCCCCTTACCGCATACCGGTACGTTTTCTTCCACGACAATCTCGGTCAAGTCTACGGGCAAAAGGTCAATAATTTCAAAACTTTCATCAAATTACGAATCAGGAAAATGTTTCATGTTAGGGGATTTAATGAGAGAGAGAGAGAGAGAGAGAGAGAGAGAGAGAGAAAGAGAGACAGCATCCAACATATACTCTTCAAATTATGGCACCTATACAGTATACCCACAAAAACGAGAGAGAGAGAGAGAGAGAGAGAGAGAGAGAGAGTATCCAACAAACCCTCTAAAATTTCAGAACCTCTACCCACAAAAAACATCAGGCCATACAATATATTAGTGTCCCCTCCGTGTAAGATTAATTAAGGCCACAGGAAACGAGAGGGGCGTAATCTGTGTAGTGAGGCTGGCTGATGAAATATTACTGTCGCTGAGGATAATCTTCATCAAAATAAACTGGTCAACTTGCTAGGTTATAACGAAGAAAAACAGAGCACAGCTGGTTCGTTCTCTCTCTCTCTCTCTCACACACACACACACACACACACACACACACACACACACACACACACACACACACCTCGTACCAATGAGCTCTGATACAACTCGATGAAGTGAAACCGTCTCCATTTGCTGGTGCTGGAAAATCTGAATTCGTGGTCCTTGTGTCAGACTGTTTCACGCCACAAAAGTATCGTTCGTTTGTATCGTGTCGTTTATAATAGCCCCAACATGCTTGCCTGCGTCGGCCTTGGTCACTCCACGCTGCTCGATCTCTGGCAGAAAAAAATGATGCCTACACACACACACACACATACAACCACATATTGAACACAGGACTAAAAAAAAAAAAAAATACACAGGATAAAATAAATACTGTACACCGCAACGCTCACGTCAGAAATCGTTTAAACACACTGATACACTAATACTGCACATAAAAAAATACAGTATTAAAATTGGGTTGCAATACAGTACGTAGCTTGGGCCATAAATTGGGATAAATCTCGATAATAGGCGAAATGACTCTGATACAATATTGAGCTTGTGAACACCTTACTCCCGTTAGTCCAAAACAGAATACACCTCACAACACATACACATATACACCTCACTCCATACACACACACTCCTATTATACATCTCACAGGGGACTCTCCTATATACACCTCACTCACAACACACACTCCCATCCACACCTCACTCACAACACACACTCCTATATACACCTCACTCACAACACACACTCCTAGATACACCTCACTCACAACACACACTCCTATATACTCCTCACTCACAACACACACCCTCCTATATACACCTCACTCACAACACACACTCCTATATACAACTCACTCACAACACACACTCCTATATACACCACACTCACAACACACACTCCTATATACAACTCACTCACAACACACACTCCTATATACACCTCACTCCATACACACTCCCATACACACCTCCCTCACAACACACACACTCCTATATACACCTCCCTCACAACACACACACTCCTATATACACCTCACTCACAACACACACTCCTATATACACCTCACTCACAACACACACTCCTATATACACACCTCACTCACAACACATACTCCTATATACACCTCACTCACAACACACACTCTCACCTACTGTACACTTCATCACAACACACACACACACACACACACACACACACACACCAGGACTCGCAATATGATGTAAATTTGGCTCGATTAATTCCAGGTAAAGTGGTGTGTGAATGAGGATGAGGAGGTGGGGTGGAGGCAAATGGAGCGGGAGGGTGGATGAGGGTCACGTTGGCTCCACTCACCTCACGCCACCACCACTCTCATCTATTTTTCTGACACACACACACACGCACCAACACAAACACACAAAATATGACCACTTTTAAAGAGATGTGATAAACGTCCCTAGGATGATGCAACTGAAGTCGCCTAGAATCATGATAGTATCTGAATTTGTGGGGATGAAGATCGTTCAAGTGCTTTACTATTGCTAAAGTAGACGATTTAACATAGCCAAGTGAGGGTCCCTTCCCGACAGAGCTAGTAAAGTATTATATAGTTACTGCTACATATCACATAGAACTAGGCTACTCTGGTTATAACCTCTGCCAAAGAAAGTTGAAGGAGGTTATGTACTGGGTTTACCTCTGTTTGCCTGTTTGTTCACATCTCAAAAAGTTATTGACTGATTTAAATGAAAATTTTGTGGATATGTGGGCACGGGCAAAGGAACAGTTGATTAAATTAGGGTGGTCATTTGAAATCCAGTCCATGCTCAGAACTGCTTTTTGTTTGCCTGTCTACAAAGTACTTCAAAAAGTTATTGGCGAATTTCAATGAAGTTTTGTGGATACGTGGGTCATACGCCAAGGAAGACTGAAACAAATTTTGATGGTGATCTGAGTTGTCTGATATAGACGCTGGAGGAGGTATGCGCTTTCTGAGGGCGCTTAACTTGTTCACTTTGTAATAAGCAAGGTGGAGTAGATAGGTTCATCGAAAAAACAGTGTAAGGGATATTCAACGCCAAAGAATATTACGGGAAAACTGACGAGCAAATCATTAGGATATGAATATGAACTAGAAAAGAAATTTGGGACCAATGAATCCAGAACTACCGGATTTAGAAAATTTGTAGGAAAGACAGGAAGGGTGTTTGTTTACGAATGCTAAAGGCAATCTATGGCACCTATTCCCCTCACCTAATCACTGGCACCTAATCCTCTCACCCAATACCTGATACCTAACGTCTTCGCTCAATTCCTGACACCTCCCCTCACCCAGTCCCTGACACCTATTCCCCTCACCCAGTATCTGATACCTAACCCCTTCACGCAATTCCTGACACCTACTGTACTCTCCTCATTCAATACCTGATACCTAACCTCTTCACTCAGTTCCCGGCACCTTACCCCCTCAATCCTTGACATCTATTCCCCTTCCCCAATATATGACACTACAAGTATTTCCCCTCACTCAATCCGTATTCCCCTTACTAAGTTCATCATACCTTACTTAATGCAATACACCTCATTTAAAATATGTCACCTATACCCATTCCCCCCTCTCCACTCTGTCACCTATTCATCTCACTCGGCCACCTATTCCCCCGTCACCTATCCCTCTCACTGTCACCCAATCCCCTCACTCTATCCCCGGCTGTGAACACCACCCATAACTTGTTGAACAGTATAGTTTGCTCTCCCAACACACCCAGGACAGACGGGGCCTCACACAATACATCCTCTCTCGAATCCCATCAAAACTCTCCGCTCAATCTGCTGCGTTTCAGAGTGTGCAGCATATTTTCAAGTCCTTGGTGTCTCTCACAATACACGATCCCCCAAATCTCATTAAAACACACACACACACACACACACACACACACACACACACACACACACACACACACACACACACACACACACACACACACACACACACATACACACACACACACACACACATTTTCGTGTTTCTGGGTGTGTAGTCAAATTTCCACACATTCCGCCGCGCACTGTGATATACGGTTTCCAGTAGACACAACGTACACTAACGACCAAAACATATCAATGAAACGTAAATCCAAGAGAGCTGAGGGAATAGTAAGTACAGTACTTAAATGAGGGAAATGGTTATCATACGACATTATTTTTATATCCATCCTCCATCAGGGTCACACACGATCACACACAGAAAGTAATATCCGACGCAAATCGTGAACTAGCACAGACGAAATAATATCTGATGCAAATCGTGAATCTAGCACAGTCTGAATAATACCCGACGCAAATCGTGAATCTGGCATTGAGTTATATAGTATTACGGGCATCTGAAATTTAAATCCCTTCACACCGATGACGTATTTTTTATCCTTGCTGTCTCCAAAAAAATCTACCCAGTCCTGGAAAAAAAAACATCGCCAATTGGAAAGGTCAAATAAAACTTCCATTTGCCCCTTCACTCCGAGATGCCTCCTCAAAGTTTAATAAAATTGTCTGGAAATACTGTAGAGGTAACAACAAAAAATCAATAAAACCTGAGAGAAACACCAGCTCTGTGTTTTATTTCAAAGGTCAGACGCTTTTATTTAGCTCAGAATAAAAAAAAAAAACACGCTTCAGGGAAAAAAAAAACTCGATTACAGCACTGATACTGAATTTAAGTTTTTTCGTTTCATTCCACTATACTTCAGACGACTGCATCAAACTCACTAAAATTCACCACAGCTAAAAAATTAAAAAGGTTAAATACTGCCGCCTATCAAAATGTAATATCAGCCGCAATATCACAAGCCTCAAAAGTATAGCTGACGGACAGACATCACCAACATCATACACTTAATAAGATATCCATAAATTTTTTTTATTATCGCATATCAAATCATAAACACTGACGTACACAGATCTTTAACGGCTGGCTGCGCAAAAGCTATCTCGATGCCCTATAGATTACGGTGTGTGTGTGTGTGTGTGTGTGTGTGTGTGTGTGTGTGTGTGTGTGTGTGTGTGTGTGTGTGTGTGTGTGTGTGTGTGCCACCAGTTTTAACACTCAGGCTCTTATGACTTACTCTCATATAAATAAAATCGTCTGACGTTAACTGGAAGAGTACTATAGTTTCTGATGACCATTAAGAGGTTCAAGGACACCATGATTAAAAATGTGAGCGTGTGAAAGGAAGGAAAATGAAAGAAAAAAGGAAAAAAAACAGGGAAAGTGAGAAAAAGGATGAAAAAGAATAGAAAAAAAAAAAAATACACGAAGGAAGGGAGGAAGAGGAGCAAAAAATCAAAGAAACATGACCAATAATTCTAAACGATATACTAGGGGGAGGGTTGGAAAAACAGAGAAACAGGATTAAAACAGAAAGAGCTGGACAAAAATGGAAAGGAGGAAGGAGGGGAGAGGGAAGAAGACACTCAGCACGAAATAAAAATAACTGATAATTATTCTAAACAATGAGACAGATGATAGTTATAAATGAATACAAGGGAGGAGGAGGAGGAGGAAGAGGAGGAAGAAATATGATGAAAATAAGCAGAGAAAAACGTAAAGGAGTCAGAAGGGGAGGAGAGGAAAAGTGAGGGGACGAGAGAAGAAGTGAAGAGAGGGGAGGGGACATGAAAGAGAAAAATGAAAGAAATATAACAAAAGATTCAGTAAATTATGACAAGTGTTTAATATAAATGGAGTGAGGGGAGAATGCGGGAGAAACAAGATAAAAGTAGAAACCCTGGAATGCAAACATAATACAGACAAACACTGACGGGAGAGAGAGAGAGAGAGAGAGAGAGAGAGAGAGAGAGAGAGAGAGAGAGAGAGAGAGAGAGAGAGAGAGGATGAAAAAAAGCGAGTTAGAAAGGGAGGGAAGAGAGAGAAAAAAAGCAAAGGGTAAATCGAGTGATGATACGATGATAGGGAAGGGAAAATGAAAGTGAAAATATATGAAGAAGAATTAAACCATAATACTGAAGATGATGATATGATGATGATAATATGAATGGGAAAAAAGGGAAATATGTGGTAAATAAAAAAAATGCAATAGGAGGAAAGCGATGATGAAACAATGATGATGATAATGATAATGAGGAGGAGGAGGAGGAGGAGGAAGAGAAGGAGAGGGGGAGGACCAGGATGATGATATAATAATGAAAAAAAAAAAAAAAGACAACATATACTGAAATAATGAAAATAGCCTGTGATGAATAAAAAAAATAAGGAACATGATGTTGATGGATATAAAGGCGTGGACAGCATGTAGAGGGCAACGTGAATATAATATGCAGCATAAAACAAACACGAAGAAAACGACGACGATGATGATGGCGATTACAGAAGGGGGAAGACTTAAAAAGAGAAAGAGCAAAGGTGATGGTAAGATTGAGAGCACAGAATGGCAGAATAATAACCAATACGATGAGAGATGTTGATGATGAAATGATAGGAAAGGAAATGGTGAGAGACGACGACGACGATGATGATGATGATGATGATGATGATGATGGAAATAAAAATGAAGAAAATAATATAAGTAATGGAACAATACAGACAATAGGGAATGAGTGCAAAATGATGATGATAGAGGACGAGAAGGGAAAGATGAAAAACAGATTAACCATTTTAGCTGGTTCTCCTCAGCTAATATATATATATATATATATATGGAAAGAGAAGAGCGGGATGAAAATCAGTACAAAGGGGAGGGGGGGAGCAACACTCTTATGACTCACTCCCAACTGAATAAAATCGTCTGGCGTTAGCTGGAATAGAATAGACTATAAGAGTTGTCCCGACCACGAGAGGGCCAATGATACCAGTATTAACACACACTGCCATAACTCACTTGCAACTAAATCAAATCGTCTGGCGTTAGCTGAACCAAGAGTGGGTTACTGATGAGACTGGAAAAGGAAAGAAAAAAAAAATACATGGGAAGATATGAAAACCGAAATGAATGTTAGTGAAAAATGAAAGGAGTGGCAATATGGTGGGGACGAGAAATGTTCAGCAGAGCGTGGTCGTCTTTGTCTGGCATGTCCACGCCGAAAGTTAAAATACTGTATATACCTGAACATATAACCTCCTCTCTCCCTCAACATAGGCTGTGTAAATGCTTTTTCTTTTACAGAGAGCTTAGTAAGAGGAAATCATAGGGTGACAGAGGAAATAGTGAAAGACTAAGACTCCTAATTTCAGCAAACTTCAGCATACTACCGATTCCCCCTCCCTACTCCAGCATACTACAGCCCCCCACCTTATATCTCTCACAGCCCCCCACCCTCCCTCCGCCCCGGCTGATCCCTAAATACCGGAAACTCGATTATACACGCTCCCTCGATACTCCGGAATCCTGTTAGTCCGGAAACTGACGAGTCCGGATATGCAAGACAAGTTCCTATCATAATTTCAGACAGAACAAAGAGAGAGAAAGGCGATTTGTATTCACTGCTGGGTGCGCATATTTCAATTTTGATTTTATTATCTAATTAAATCAATCAATCTATCTATATCCTCAAAATTCTTGGTGTTTTAGTGAAAAGCGATGAAGTTTCCCTGTATGTCGTTCGTCTGAGTGTTTACCTTGTCTGCGTCGTGTTCGGACTTAAGATACATTTGATTCTACTTCTATGGGCAATATCGACATTTAATCCTTCAGGCCGAGGATGCCTGCTTAAGGGGAGGCATTTCCAAACTCAGAGGGTTAAGATATTGCCGTCCTGAGCCCCTTTAAATCGTCTTGAAGGAGTAAGAACATATTACACTAATAGGCCATCGCACTGAGGCTAGAAAATGTTAATAACAAAATTATTGGTATACGTTACCTAACCAATCTATATATCTATCTATCTGCCTATCTACCTATTTATCTATCTATTTACTGATATGCATTCTTACAGACAGACACACGGGTATGTAGATAGAGAGACTGACTGATAGATAAACCGACAGATAGGCAGAGATGGACAGACAGATATGCGGACACAAGTATATTACACTACACACATCACATATGCCTTTACAACCTCGACAAGGTTATTCAAGCATCATCATGTAAATCTCACTTTCTCTCGCTCTCTCTCTCTCTCTCTCAAGCAGGCTCAGTATTTCAAGCTACAATTTAACCACTCTCGGAAACTACTTGGCTTGCCAACTGAAATGATCAACCTGTTTTACTTATCCATCATAAATAAAAAAAAGGATATCAGAAAAAAAAAATGCAGATGGAATTACCCTAGGCCTACATTAAAGTGGAGAAAATAAACCCTAAAAAAAAAAAAAAATTCTTGTCACAAATGAAGAAAAGGCAAATACTCATAACACTACCTGGCTGCTGTGACTCACTCTCAGCTTAATAAAATTGTCTGACGTTGGCTGGAATAAAGTACATGAGCTATGTCTGGCAATAACCAGACAAATACTCTACACATATCATTTTGTAATCTATAAAATCTGTTAATGTTCGTCCCCATGTGTCATTTTCCACACACACCGTTTCATCCATATGTCCGGCTTGTCCATGATAATAGGTTAGCATTTCAGCTCAAAGCCTCATAATCTCACCATTAATTATTTTGCACGGTAATGTTTAAACGCGTATTGTTCTCTCAACCATTACTTCTCTTATTTATTTGTTTATCTATTCATCTAGCTCTCTTTTCATTCATTTAATCTACATCAATGTATTGATCTACCTTACATCAATCTACTGAACTCTCTCTCTATCTGTGTGTTTATCTTTTTCTTCATCTATCCACCTATCCATCCATTCCTTTATCTCTCTACATAACGACTCATCCATCCGTCCATCTATCTACTTATCCAGGTGCATTCAGAGTGACCACAGCGACATCAACCGTCTCATCCCAACGCATCTCCACTCCCACCCAAACTTCTCCAAGTGACGTTCTTTCATATATATATATATATATATATATATATCATCATCATCATCAGCCGTTTGAGTATCCACTGCAGGACCGGCCTATCCCGACTGAAGTCGGGACGATACAGCCAATGTATCTCTACCAAGTGGCTTAGGCTGTCTAGTAGAGATTGTATGTAGGGTGAGAAGTGCTTGTTAGTGTAATAGTAGTCTTGGAGTGGCTTTGGATGTGTGTGTAGTCTGTGAACCAAGTGTAATCGGCCCGCGCAAGCCGACTGGGTGCAAGCATACTTTACAGTAAGCGACAATGGTTCAACCACAGTACCCCTGGTGTCCGCCAATGCAGTACGTGGCCGGGTGAACACTCCCAAAGTTTATTACCCTGGCGGGGAGCGAACCCTGGTCCACCCGTGTACGAAACGCACACTCTACCACTGCACCACAGAAGCTCCTATATACTCTTCCACCTCAACCCTCCACTCCCTCCCACCACTCCAAACCACCCTCCCTCATATACACATTTCCACCTAAGCCTTCCACGTTTTTTCAACTCGTTCCAGGTCTTCAAATCCTCCCTCCCCTATCAACTTAAGAATCCTCAACTAATTTCACCATCATTTTAATACTGTCTGAAAAAACTGGGGTGATGGGGAAGGGGGAAAACGAAGAAGGTCTAGCAATCACATCCTCTATTTTCATTCAGTTTGTTCCCGGTCTTCCACTTCTCATTCCCCCACCAACATTAATAAGCACAACTGTCTTCACCACCGTTTAGCACCTTCAGGTTCCTATGACTTACTCGCATGAATAAAATCGCCTGGAGTTGACTGAAATACAACAGTTACTAGAGTTGTCCCGATCATGAGTTAATATTTTCAGAAATGTTATAAAAATATTTATGAGTGCTATACTTTTCGACAAACCGGTGTAGGAGGGATAATGGAACAAGCTGGCCAACAACGCCATAAAACTGCCACCCCCACACGCCTTCAAAACACGGACACCTTTATAGCACACCACTAGTCACAGGATAGGAAACAACAGTATCACCATAAATAACATCGTATCTATCATCACTACTCAAACTACCACTATCATCAAACCAAACAGCACCATGAACAACAATTATGGGTATCGTAATTACTAACACATCTAACTGAAGCATCACAAAACACCACCACAGGGTCAAGTCGCGAGTTTTATTCCCGGCTGGGGCAGGGAACAGTTTATGAATTTAAATTTCGTTAAAACTGATTTTACCGATCTACCATAAGACTCCCTGACAAGTTGTAAAAAACATCCCCACTAATACCAATACATCAGCCCTGTATGATACAGCCCTGGCACGTATTTAGTATGGACGGTGGGTGCTAGCGCCGAAGTGGGGATACGAGGTGGTAGGTGGTACGTGGGAGGCCTGCTGGGCTCAAGGAACGGGTTGCTAAGCCAATACCCTGAGCAGGATGCATAAAAAAAAAAAAAAAAAAAAAAATCATATAACAAGAATCATTATCACCATCTGTTATATCACCAATTCCTATACCTTTATCATCCTTATTCTTATAATAAAAATCGCTTTTACTCAGCTCAGACAAATTATCGAAGCTAGTAAGTTAAAAGCCATACAGTATTACAACGCAGTCCTTCACTGTACGAGAAAGATTATTATTTTTTTTTTCAATTCCCTGATTATACGATCAAGCTAAGGAGGGACTTTCTAAACTATGAAGGGATTAAAAACAACATCCATTAACTTCATTTACAACGATGAAGCCTTCTTTAATTATGTATCTGCCAGACGATTTTATGTCAGCTCGGGAAGGATCTAGAGGAGAAGAGAGGTTAATCGTTTAATTGTTAAGGACGGTCTTAGGCATTCCCTATTTTCTGTGCTTGTACCAGACGATTTTGTTCAGCTGGGAGAAATTCAGGCAGTCAAACGTTCAGTCTCATCGATACTGAAAAAAAAAGTTCAATGACATTATCTCTGCCATCACTACCATAATACTCTCTCTCAGCTATCATTTATCGCCACTCATCACCATCACTAACACTTCTCATTTATCATGACAAGTACGGTTTCTTATCATCACTGTATTATGTTACACTCTAGCACCTCTTAAATCACACCCCTTTTAAGTCATCCTTCAACTCAATCACTACAATTTACATCCTTCAAATCAACCACTTCCATCCTCATCCGCTCCTCCAAGCCCCACACTGTCTCGACTACCAGGCTTCAGATCACTCTCCCTTCATCACTACTTATACAGCCTTTCACATCATTTCCACCATTATCACTATCATCACCACAAGGAGGTACCACCAATCTTCACAAGAATATTGTCGTTCTAAACATCATCATAAACACCATTGACACTACCATTCACATAGCCTAATTCACACCACTTCAACCAATAGCATTTACATTACCATAATTATCACCATCTCACAATTCATTATCACCAATACCACATTTCAACTCTCCTAACACCACCCACACTATTATTTTCAATATAATCAACTACAAGACCTCGCAGACTATACAGAACAACGCTCTACGTACTATCACTGGTTGCACCGGCATTACTGCCACAGCTCACACTCTGAAACGCAAGTCCTCCTTGTTGGAGAATTTCTCGATAATTATGAGAGGTACACAGTTTTACGTGTCAGCCTTACTAACACGCAACACCCCTGTCATTACATGACAGAACCACACAACCCAACTAGGCACATAAAACCGTCACCACAAATACATTACCAGACCATCTTCAACAACACACCTCCGGACATTCCCACACTAACACTGAAGAAACACCTACAGTACATACCCAGTTCACACACAGGGCAACACTGTACACAACACCTAGATCAGAACACTATGCAACAGGCTTCCCTCCTGGCATCCACCCATCACAGATATCTTTAAATACAAGTAATTTAGTTCACCTAGCTATGTTTAGATCAGATCACCCAGCTCTCCTACGTTATCAACTCTGATCTGGGTTGGGTGGAATCACAAACACGTGCCCCGCTTGTTGAATGGACCCACACAACACAACACACATAATGTAACACTGCACAACACACACAACACTAAGACGCAAACACATCATAGGGAACCTATGGGACAACCCCAGAGGGACGACTGCCTACCTGCGGTCGACGGGTCTGCCTGGTCAGGTGAACCGGGGCTAAGCAACACCACCACCACACCATCACGTTCACCACTTTCACCCCATAATAACCATTAGTTCTCACATCACCATTACCGCATTTACCGCAGCTCACTAACACATTCACATTTCAAGGTTGGTGTGATTTCAAATACGCAGTTTAAAAACAGGACAAAATCATGATCTGATGTAGCAACTTATACAACAATGAAAGGCAGAGTAAGGGTAGGCTAATATACAGAAATGTACATAACTGTTAATGATAAAATCACAGCACCGTACTCAGTGTCAAAGGTATGTGAAGAAAAAATCTGTTTTAACACAAAGGTATAAAGTATGAAAAAATGGCTTGAGTTGTGGAGTCATATGGGTGTTTCTTGCCCAAAAATTTACAAATTATCTATCAGGAAAAAAAAAAAAAAAACTGCATCATCACCAGGCACCATTACCACACTCCACCCAGTCACATCACCATTAACATCTAACAATCCTATCAAACCACCACTACTATCCCCCACACCTTCAATATCCCTCATCATCACACACACCGTCACTACTACTCCACCCCGTAACCATCACTACCACAACACGAACATACAGTACAACACAACCCAAGGACAGCAATCCATAAACATTTACATTTTAGCTAAAATTATTTCCCCATAACTATACCATTCTCACTGCAAGACCACAGATAACACTAAGGATTAAATGCCTTCTTTTGAAGTGCCACAGTAGTTACAAACAACTGAGTAAAATGATTAGTAGACCATGCATCTTCGCTCCCATTAAGTGTACAGTACATCATTTCATTAATTAACTACAGTACAATCACCCACATGTCACACCTTAACCCACCTTAACTCCCCTCAGTCCGATGTCTTTAATTTTAGTCTTGCTAACATCAAACGATCTTATTCTGCTTAAGGTAAATGGCTCGTAATGAAAGGGCTAGAAACGGATAACTCTCCCCCACACAACTGAGATGCTGTCTGTATCTATTTTATTTTATTACCACCGCTAGACTTTACCCATAGCAGAAGAAAGCCCTCGTAGTGAAGCGGTTCTCCCATTCACTAAGAGAATATAACCGTCTGGCAACAACATGCAGTCACCGTACTGTAGAAGTGAGCCAAAGACAAATGGACACACGATAAATTCCCTCTCGTAACTACGCCTTGGTTTTGCAGGAAGAACAAGAGACACTGGGCGATTCTCTGGTCTCCTTTCTCGGTCCTTCCTACGAAAACAAATCTTAGTTACGGCAGGAAGCAGGTCGTACGTCTGTCTGTGAATCGGGGCTTAGAAGTCTATTTCCGTACCTTAAACAGCGCCGCGTTATCAGATTCCTCGTTTCCCATTTTAGCACACACTCGATGAATTCTAACCCACAACCGTGTAGGAGTGACTGAACACCTGTAAAACACACACACCTGTACTGACAACCCCCTCCTCTCCTCCCCCTCCCTCTGGTGCACCGTGGCTTACTCACTCTTAATACAGCACCTGTTTCTGGCTGAGGCAGGTGCGTCAAACGATGCATGACATAATACGTATTCATGATAAGAAGTTTGCTATTTCCCTGCAGGTTGTGGTTATGGGTGGTGTTACAAAAAATATTTCTGTGACAGCAATACGAAACAACAGAATCAGAAAAGGAAGGATACTCTTTGGCGATCAAGAAGAAATGAGAAATAAGGAAGCAAAACACAATGCTGGCTATAGACTGTCGGCTGTTTTACTCGTGGCTTTACACTTATTCAAAAAAGTGGGCTATCTTCAACCAGGTATTCGATAGTTTCCTAGTGGGCGCTGTTACTTTTCACGTTTTTTCCTAAGGCAAATATCTGTAGATGGAAAGTATACTTCATAATCCTCTTATTGGTGTACTGATAAAAACAGCAGGCATACACATTCATGAAAAATAATATATTATTTTAAAACGCATCGTCTACTGTTTCAAAACGAAATGTTGGAAAAAATACAGATGATTTTTTTTTTTTTATCGACTGTACCTGGCTGTATATTACGGTAACTTTATAGTACGACGACCTTATTCAACAGGTGTTCTTGGTACAATCGATTGATTTTACTGGTTTAAGAGCCGTGATAAAACCTTTCACTACGACGGTGTCAATTTTTATACTTTCTATCGCCTGGCGAACTTACTTAAAACGATCCCTTTTAATATTATAATCTTCCGTAATCCTTCCTTTAATCATTCTGCCGCCGGATGATATAAAACTTGGGAGGGACCACTCACACTGCAGGTGGTTAAAAACAATCTGCGTTTACCCCCTGCAGCATCGGGACGTCATTTTGTTACCATCATAATGTTCATCAGTTTAGGAGAAGGCAATCGTGCTGATACGATTAGACCTAATTTCTCTCTCCCTCTCCCTCTCTCTCTCTCTCTCACTCACCCACCCAAAATAGAAGCAAAATTTACATAAACAATATACACCACCATCAACACTTTCACACACCACAATTTTCTTACACTACACAAACACATACACACATAACATACATACACACACACACACAACCACTCACGTACACCACGCCCACCTCTCTCTCTCTCTCTCTCTCTCTCTCTCTCACACACACACACACACACACACCAGCCAATGCACACGACTATCTTATTAATATTGCAAGACCATCACTGCATTCCTGGTACCGGACAAAAACCGCGCAGCAAAACCCCCACAGCATAACCCCCACGCACATACCTCGCAAGCAGAGTTTATTTCAAGAGTAAATTACCGTAAACAACTAAGACTTGAATATCAAAAACAGCCCTTGGTACATTCCTTAACCCTTTATGTAGGATGACGCCCTTATTGTATTCTTCTAGCCACGAAAGTCTGAATTAACAACTTCACTAAGACTTTTCTAATTCTCGCTACTTTCAGCCGATTTTATTCAACTCTAGAAAAATTCCCACTGATGAAAAAGTTGAAGGAAGTTATATCTCTCTACTAGAACTTAAAACGTTTATCCTAGAGCTTAAAATGAAAAGAAAAATGGACGTCGCCTTACTGACTGGGTTAATCTCTTCCCTACCTCATATCCTAAGACGAAAAAAAAAAAAAATGATCGTCTAGTGATGGCAAGAATAAGAGGCGTCGTCGTACTGAAGAGATCAATAATGGAGTAAAGCCAAATGGACATAACTAACACAACATAGATCCTTAGAGATAAAAAAAACATAGAAAACCTAATCAAACTCTTAAAACCCAACGCTGACTTATTTTGTATTCTAGTACGCCTATTGCTGACACTAGGAAAAGTTACTCGGCTCTGGAGAGACTTTTTCCAGATGGAGAACTTAGATATAGCCTTCCATGACCCCTTTACTACTAAGGGGTCTGTCCAACGTGGTATTTAACAAGAATAACACAGGATTCACGAGATTAATACCTGTCATCGCCATGGTATTCTGGGCATATAGGTTATTATCTTTCATACAGTCGGGACGGTTCTAGCATTCTATTCCATTTAATGCCATACGATTCCACTCAACTGATAGTGAGTCATAGGGACCTAAGTGTCAATGATGTCATTACCAGCCGTCTCATGATGGGGACAATTCTCACATCCTATTCGAGTTCACGTCAGACGATTTTATTCACCCGGGTCAGAGAGGCCCGTAACAAGACCAGTCGCAAATATCAACAAAATTGTATTACGTAGTGCTTAATACCTGAAATTACTAGACTAATTAGATATATGATGACTGTAATTAACATAATCCTTGTATTAATATCAACACTCAAATAACACTATATGCATGTGAATATAATACGTGAGTTCAGGTCAACCTTGCGTGTTGCGCCATCTCTGTCTGTCTGTCTGTCTCTCTCTCTCTCTCTCTCCAGTCACAATCCCTGTCCTCAGTTCTTTTCGAGCTCTCTGACACCGGATAAATTTGTCGACATTACTCAAACATCAAACACTTGCGCATGTATATTGATGAAATCCCACCTCTACATTCCCCACCCCCCCTTCAATCTAGGACGGATGTTTCTTATCTGTGTGTGTGTGTGTATCCTGTTGTTCATAGTTTTTCCACTTGCGTTCTTTTCTTCTGTTGTTCCTATATTCATTCTCTTTCTTTTCTTCTTGATACTTCGCTCACTATCGTACTTTATTCTTCCAGATATTTCTCACACTTTCGTATTCTCTCTTTCCATCCTGAGTTTTCCCTCATACTTTCTCGTACTCGTTTCTATGTCCTACCTCACTCCACCTTTACGTGGGAAAAATAGTGACGACGACGACGGTGATGATGATGATGTTTCTCCCCTACGTCACAGCCAAGATAATCACTGCACTAACGAGCACATCCGCTGCTTCCCTAGAGACAAATTATCACCGCACTTTGATGATGATTGTAGTGTTCCATCATAGCAATTACCACAGACTGAAAGCACTTTATTTTCGACCCACACATTCATCAATAATCTCTTCAGTACAAGGATGTCGTTGCTGATTATATTCTTGCTGCCTTCAGACGATTTTATTGAATTTAGGGATGGGGATGGGTTAATAAAAGACACTACTGAACTCCTTTCACTTCAAAGCTTCACTAAAAATGAATGAAATCGACTGGCAGGGACAAAAATAAACAAGTAAACTAATGTTTGTGTTGAATTGGATGTCAGATATATTTTAACTCGAGTATTGCTGAGATATGGCTTCAAAATTATAAGTTTCCCTTTATATATGCATTATAGTCACATTTACAAATAATTACGACCGCCATAAATCATCAGGAATCAATCAATGCATGTTTACAGAAGCCTAACTGTGGTCAAACATATGCTCATTTGCTAATTACAAGTGCGACAGCGTCATTAATGTTAATTACGCCATTCTGCAGATGCTTTATTAGGGCAGCACTCTAGTTTCCATTTATTTTTCATAAAAACAAATTATGCCACATAATATTTCTTATTTAAGCACTCCATTTTCTCATTATTTCACCACTAACGTAACATCGCGTGTAAGTACTTCATTATTTTGTTAATTTACCTGTATATATATCATCTAAATTTCTTGTTTGTGCACTTTCTTTTTCTCATTAAGTTTACACAGTTTTCACGAACATCCCACCAATCTACTGTCGTGTGTAAGTACTTCATTATGTTGTTACTTTACTGGTAAACCTTGAATTTCTTTTTTAAGCAAGTTTTTTTTTTTCTCTCATTAAGTTCACACATACAGACTATGCACAGAAATCCCTCACTATCACCACTGAACTGCAGTATCCGTGTTAAATCACCTTGGCGACATGAGCTTTCAATTGACTTTCCTCCATCAGTAATTGAACGTTATCTAATGGTCTTTTTTTCATTTACTCCTGTTACTGTTACACGATTTTACCAAGCTTAGGAGAGCTCCCGCCCCCCTAGGACTGAGGGGTGTTTATTACCAATCCAGGTAGAAGTCTCCTACCCGGAATAAAATCATCGGACAGCATAAAAAAAAAAAAAAAATGGTCATCGAGTCAGGCCGTTACTCAGCTTGGGACGCGCACTCTCAGCTCTTCTTCCATAAAAATAACAGAAATAGCGCACTTCTAACACAAGAGTAAAACTAGGCGCCCTGGGTTGCAGCTCTCTCCCACCCTACGCGCACCCAGGACAGACGTGTTATGAAGAGCAGGGCAAGGGGGAAAAAGAGCGCCAGCCACAGAGAGAGAGAGAGAGAGACCCACCTCGATCCTCCAGAGTTGTATTATAAAGAATCCTAACCAACTTAAGAGATAAAAAACTCTCCGTAAGTTACCTATTTTTACATATCATCTTGCTTTTTGTATCTTTTCACTTTACTATTCTCTTAAGATTAGTTGTAAAATATTCAGCAGCTTACTAGTGACGATAAAACCATTAACATGCAATTCTAAACATTCCTTAAGCCTGGGAAACTTTATACATAAGGCACCTCTGCATGTCGACTGCGCGCCACTCATTGCTCTCCATATGGCAACACTCACCAAAATAAACCGGTTGCCGGTTCGCACTATTCTCCATTTTAGCGCTATTCCCAGCAAAAATAACCACCCCATTACCACTGCACACACACACACACACAACTGGCCCTAAATAGCCTCTATGCACGAATGCTCCTTAGTATTTAGCTACATAAATGTAAAAGGCAGCCAAAAGTCTATGGCGCCAATATGTGTAGGGTCTTCCCCATACTTTCCCTACCCCTTCCATTTTAATTCACTTTGCGTTAAAAAGCTCAAAACAACTTTAAACACAAAACTTCTCTAGAATTCAGTTACTCTAAATGTAAAAGAAAAAAATGATGCTACTTCCCCGTGTCTACATTTGATGCTATTCTCACCGACTCGAGCCGATTTACTCCTCCGTCTTGGATTTGCAATGACCTGTCATTTTACGAAGATAAGAAGCTTCCGCCTTGATTCACTTCGTGCTTAAATCCCTAAACTATTCTTGCAACTACCTTACGATTTTATTTATCCTACGTTAGACATCTTCGACCAAAGGAGATAAAAAGTATATTCGACTAAAAGCAACGAGTAATAGAAAGTTCTAGAGCTGATGCGTACAACACTATGGCTACTGAGAGACACTGTCTGATGAATGAAATCGTCTGGTGAGCACTTCTGACCACGCAAGAAGAAAAGGTTTTAACACTCTGGACCTTGTGACAAAATCGTCTAAGCTGGAATAATCAATAAAAGAGCTGTGCCGACCAAGAGAGGGCTAATTTAATATCAAGGGGGTTGCGGAGGAGTGTCGGGTGGCGAGTGTAATGCAATCTGCTAATCAACTGGCTAGGGTGTCCGCTCGGGTGATCACGCCATGTATATCTTGCTCGCTAATGGAATGGAGGGAGGGAGGGATTCTCACCTAAAAGCTAATTTGTTTGTTCTGGGCTGACAGGTGTGTGTGTGTTGTGTGTGTGAAAGAGAGAGAGAGAGAGAGAGAGGGGGGGGTTGCATGTTTGTTAGTGACGAATTTTCTATTCTTTTATTTGCTGGTATTTCACGCCCATTTACAAGAACTGTTTCTGGTAACTTTTAACATAAGTGAATAATGCTCTCTCTCTCTCTCTCTCTCTCTCTCTCTCTCTCTCTCTAGGAAAGTATACATACAAGCACGACTTCATGTAAATTTAAATACGAAATACGATCCGGGTACTTAGGGATCTCTCTCTCTCTCTCTCTCTCTCTCTCAGACTCGTTCTTCATCCTCCTTCCATTTCCGTTCTATTACACATTCCTTATAAAAAGCATATCCAAGCTTCCTCTCTCTCTCTCTCTCTCTCTCTCTCTCTCTCTCTCTCTCTCAAATTCTGAGCTTTCTTTATAATTCAGCTGCTCCTCTCATCCTTGCCCCTCACGTTTTCTCCACAACTTAAAAAAAAAAAAAAAACACGTTTATCAGCTTAATTTTTGTTACTTTGTCTCCCTTTTATTTTATTTATTTATTTATTTAGTTTGCTTTTATAGGTACGGTATATTTGTGGCGTATGGCATTTCACATTTTCTTTCCTAATTTATTATATCCCTTTTCTCATTCGATTTTCTTTTTTGCTTTTTTTGCTTAATATTCTCCTCTCGCAACCTGTCTCACTTCTTTTCTGCACATCTCACTACTTAACACGCGGAGAGAGAGAGAGAGAGAGAGAGAGAGAGAGAGAGAGAGAGAGAGAGAGAGAGAAAAGCAGGCTTACTCGTACACTGATGCATATACCTGAATACTTTCCTCCTCTCTCTCTCTCTCTCTCTCTCTCTCTCTCTCTCTCAAAAAGCCCGCTGCACATCTCCGTTCTGACGGCACAATAAGAATATTTTTGCCCTCTTACTCCACCCAGCCTCTAAAATAATCTCCTGTATTTCTGTAGCCTATGTATGCATGGAAAAATCCTCGTATGGGCGTTTGTGTATAAATCCGGTCTGGGCGTATGTGCGTACAAATGTGATCTGAGCGTATGTGTATAAATCTGGTCTGTGTGTACGTATAAGAGTATGTTTGGTCTCTGCGTATGTGTAAAAATTTTGTCATTACGTATGTGTATAAATTTGGTCTGTGTTTATGTGTGTAGAAACTTTGTGCGTATGTGTATAAATCTTGTGTGTATGTGTAGAAATTTTGTCTGTACGTATGTGTGTATATATCTGGTCTGTGCTTATGTGTGTAAGGATCTGCCCTATTCGTGTGTGTACTACTCAGGTCTGTGTGTGTGTGTGTGTGTGTGTGTGTGTGTGTGTGTGTGTGTGTGTATACATCAGGTCTGTATGCATGTGTATAAATAAGGTCTGTGCGTATGTGTGTGTATAAATCAGGTCTATGCGTATGTGAATAAATAAGGTCTGTGCGTATGTGTGTACAAATAAAGTGTGTGTGTATAAAGGTCTGTGCGTATGTGCGCATAAATCAGGTACGTGCGTATGTGTATAATTCTTAGTCGTGCATGATGTTTTTGTTGTTCTGGTCCCAAACTTCATCTGAAACGTGAACCCAGTGGACTACAGGCTGTACTCCTTCTGTAATCCACCACACTCATTTACGGGGATTGCGAGGGAGTTGTAAGACATTTGTATAACCGGGCAGTGTAGCCGCCAGGTCATACGAGTGCCACCACGTGAAGGCGCCCCTCTCCAGCATCCCTGATTAAGGTGAGATCCCTATTACCAGGCTTTGTACGACATATACTTGTATGGTTCAATCATGCTGCTACCAAATTATTATGATTATGATAATAATGATGATGATGATGATGATTAATGTTATTAACCCTCACCACTAATATTATTATTATCATCATCAACAATTATTATTGTTATTATTACTGTTATTATTATAATTTTCAGCTCAGGGGGAAACTTTGAATGGATTCGCAAATGGCTGTATCCATGCCCCCAGATCTAAAAGTCTCTTCTTAATGACTTCATAAATGGAGTGAAGAAAATAAAAAATGCCCTCGTGTGGTTGAAGGGATTAAGCATGTATCTATCCATCTATCTACCAATCTATCTATCTATTAATTAACTATTAAATCAATCGTTATCTATCTATCAATCTATCTGTGTCTACATAGGGATGCGTACAGTTGAGGACAGTAGCCAAACATCGTTCCACTTTTCAGTCAAGCAATGATGAAACTCTGGCCCCATATTCTGAAAAGTATGTTAGGTGGTCCGAATATTGCACCCCTGGGTTTCGGAAACCATCGTTTACTATCTCGCTGCTTATCGTAATGAGGTGGGAAAAAGAAAAGTTTGTTTAGAATATATTTATATTTCCCTACGTACCGAAAAGAGGTTAAAAATGTCTGTACATACCTGAGTATATATATATATATATATATATATATATATATATATATATATATATATAGATATATAGATAGATAGATATAGATAGATAGATAGATAGATAGATATAGATAGATACGGTATATTAGTATGTGACCACCGCGCACTAAATTATGGTTTAGGTAGCCAGAACATATACAGGAATTATATTAAGGTGTAGAAACTAACCAAGATGCAAAGGAATGACGGACCTATCTGAAAATCGCAAAGAATGCGGTAGGGTACACGGGCCTAGAATATCAGGTACCACTTTAGGACACGTCACTTCCTCATATTCACAGTAGTATAAAACACATTAGCACCTTGGGTATGGCAGGCCTCCCTCGGCAACATACAGTCGTCTGGAGCTAGACATGTCCTCAGATTTAAATAGCTGAGACAGACTGTACAGTTTCTATATTTTACTATTATCCAAACCAAAAAATTTAATAATTATAGGAAAGAACGGCCAGCCATCGTTACCTGGAGTATATTCTTGACCTAGCTGCCACCTACAGCTAAACAAGTGGATGCGAGTTGCAACTGCTGTATATACCGTATAAAGGGAAAAAATTTGGATTTCTAGAGTACAAAAATACAGTAGATAATAACGGAAAAATCAAACAGATAAAAGCAGAATCATACAACAGATAATTAGAAAGCACTCAGAGAGCGCATACCTCCGCCAATGCCATTAAAAAGGATCCGGATCCGGATCCGTGGAGATATTGTGTGGAATGCATAGGATCCGGATCCACCCCAAAATTTACTCAATTGTTCCTTGACCCATGGCTCACTCTTCCACAAAATTTTACTGATATTTATTGAGAACTTTTGGAGATATTGTACGGGATACATAGGATCCGGATCCGCCCCAAAATTCAAACAATTCTTTCTTGGACCACAGCCCACCTTTCTACAAAATTTCGTTGAAATTCAATGAGAACTTTTGGAAGCAGGATACACAGGAACTGGATCCGGATCCGTCCCCAAATTTGATCCTTTCTTTTTTCCTCTTCTTGGCCCATGACCCTCCCTTCCACAAAATTTCATTGAAATTCATTGAGAACTTTTGGAGACAACGTATGGACAAACAGACAAACATAGGTGAATACATAACCTCCTCCAACTTCGTTAACGAAGGTAATAGCGGATTTACAAGGATGCGATAGGTTGGACATACCGGTATTTTTTTGCACCGATACACGTAATCTGCTATCTGAGTACTTCAAAACAGTGAATGTATTATTACCTGGTAAGAAAACACAACACGACCATTTAAATTAATTATTGTGATATCATACAATATTCGATTAATTTAGTCCCTAAATAGTATGCAAAACTCTTCACTGAGGGTGCACTGAGTCATGTAGTTTCCGTCACTGGGTGTATTAGACTCCTTAAAAACACGTACTTTGTTAAGATTAAAAGTCTAATCAGATTGCTTACATTATCTTTAAGTGTAATGAATCCTACGATCAAAATAATTCACCGGGCAGCAAAAAGTCCGGAAGCATGGTTTGTGGATGCCGCAGACTTTTACCCCTGTGCATTAATGAGGGACAAAAAGGCAGAGGGGAGAGAGCCTTACATTACTCTTATCTACCTAGTGTCTAACAACAGGCAAACGTAGATTTCGCTAGTTTATATTCATTCTTAAAATAATAATAATAATAATAATAATAATAATAATAATAATAGCATCAAAAACAACAACAATCCATTCTACAATTTCTACGAGCTGGGAAACCGTAGTGTAGTAAAATATAACCCATAAAATTCAACGACGGATTTCATTTTATTTTTGTTATCTCGCGACAAATATATTAAGTTTAGGATAGACTTTTGGAGTTGGAAAGGCTAGATACAGCTTTCAATAATCCCTTCACTACGAGGTGGCTAATCCTTTCGCCGAAGAATGTCGTCTGAAAAGGACAGGAATGCAATAAAAAAATGACGTATTCGGGCTGAAGTGGTACCGGCAAGAGTGTGACCTTCCGATCCTGATAGCATTACCTGATCGCAACACCTCCAGGAATTTGTAACGTACAGGTATGCACACAAGTCCGTCACCCTGACAATGTTCTGTTCGCTTTAAGTAGGCGGAATATTGCTATCTCTCCGTCTTAAATGTTCAGCTGAAACAACTGATTAACACTAATATGATGTCAGTCACGAAGAAGTTCTATGGAGAGGTTGCAGAGTCGCAATACTGTCTTATACTGTCACTGAGCTACGGTAAAGAAGCTGCAATAGGACGAAAATCTCCGCCTATTTAAAATACATTAGTGGCTTCCAACCATTAGACTACCGGGAGTCTTGCAGTCTTACTCTATGGCATCTCAGTATTGGCTGAAGCAGGGCGTCTGATATACACTGTCTCCAATGTAATAGACAGAAATATTCCACGTGCGTTCGCTTGGAAACGCGTGAACACACTCTGGAAGATTGGTCACGGGCAGAGAAACCAAGACCCAAAGTTTAAAATAACAATACACTTAACCCATTCAGCCCGTGGACGAGACAAAAAAATCGTCTGGCTTGAAATACACTGAAATTTGTGAGAGGTCTTCGGGTTGAGAGGGTTGCCTGAGACTGTTTCTAATCCCCGATTTGATTAAGATCGTCTGGCGTTGGCTAGAAGTAAGTAAAGAAGATCCCCTCAGGCTAAGGTAGTTTAACAGGACCATAATTATGTCAGTTTTACTGCGATTACATGGGGAGGGGGGGGGGGAATGAAAGCTCCAAGGCCATTCCTATAGCCTCAAGTAACAAATGAATTTTAGTTCCTTACTTTCATAACTCTTTCGACTCTACTACTACTACTACTACTACTACTGCTACTATCATAACCAATAATTCTCCTACCATCATTACTACAAGTACTACTACTACTACTACTACTATAGCATATACTACACTGCACATCCACGAGTTCAGGCAACTCGAATTAAACTGATCTTGAATTTTACCTTAATCTGCTTAGAAATGGATAACTTTTCACGGACTTACACCAATTTGTTCTTCGTTTTGCAGAGATAAAATGACAAAACAGCACGTGATATAGAGACTAACCATATAAAAATACCGGACAGCACGTGAGATCTGGCCTAAAAATACATTCAGTACCATATTCTTGATTTACTCGTAACCCACAGTCCTCCCGGTTTCCTTCAAAGAGCGCGGCGCATATAATATCCTGGAGTAGCTTGGCCTCCTTACACTGATTGCCTGCAAGATTCAAGTGGCTCGTAGTACCTTAACGAGCCTCATTTCTCTCTCTCTCTCTCTCTCTCTCTCTCTCTCTCTCTCTCTCTCTCTCTCCTCTCTCTCTCTGTCTTCTGCTAGTACTGTTGTCCTTCTATCCTTGCCCCTAATCGTCCGGGGCTGGCACGAAAAAAAGTGACAGGGTTAATAAGGCTATCTCTGGTTCCTACACTACGAAAGGTCGTTACTAATAAAAAAAAAAAAAAATGTCAGGAAGTGGCAGGAATATAAAAAATAGTCATTGTAATAAAGCGGTTTACCTTTTAGCCACTTGGCTACGAACTACTGTACATCTTTTACTCTGGGTACTGACAGACGATTTCATTCAGCTGAGAGAAACCCAAGGAAGAAAACAAAGCCAAAGTACCTTGATTTACGCTCCGTCAGAGTTAACTATACTGATCTGTATTCCGGTACACGCCAGCAAGCATCTTCCAACTTCAAGAAACCCATCACAACTAAAGGGTTGATGTCTTTTTTTTTTTTTTTTTTTTTTTTAAATAAAAAAATGAACATGAGCAGAAATTGAATATCTGTAAAAACGTGAATGTAAACCTTCTTCTGATATATATTCCCATTTTATTTTTGTTAGTTACAAAGATTTTAATCAATTTAATTAAGGAAGACTTCGTACCGAAGGGGTCACTGAGGCCTACCTCTAGCATCTCCAGTTCGAAATCTCTCCAAGGCTGAATAAAATCGTCTGAAGGTAGTACGTGTTGTTGCTGTTATTGTTGTTCTTGTTGTTACCCAACGTTGTCTGGCCTAGTCGACCCATTAACCGCAGGCATGCAACCGCCCGTGCAGCGAACCAATGTTCTCTTGTGGCTTAGTGCCTCACCACAGCGAAGCGCGGGGAATATTGTGGAGGTTTGGTTTCTGGATGGAGGCTGCATTTGCGTCTCTCCACCCAGCTGACAAGGGCATCACTGCGGACTCCACTTCACACGTAATTTGGTTATATGGTACCTACCCAGCGATGAAAATGATTTCCCGAATTACAGAAAACCATTAGGTTTGTCACCCACTGCAGAGCCACCTGAAGTGGAAAGATGAGAAATATAACGACAGAAAGGAAAGGGAGAAGTACGAGTAGGAAGAGAGGATGTCAGAACGAGACAGAATGAGAAAGAAAAAAGAAGACACATGGAGCATTACATCACGTGAGTGAATGATGGTCGCCACCACCTACCACCGGTATTAAAAAAAAAAGAAAAAGAAAAAAATCCTGGGCCGCAGGCGTTAAATATCACTAAACTAACGGGTCTACCGACTTTCTCTGTCCTATTATGCAAAACAAACACATAAGCAACCTCTTTATGCCTGTGGTTAACGTCAGAAGTAACGCTTCCACATATGCACGGCCGAGTTAGGTAAAAATACACCAAGCTGGTTATAAATGCTAAACTTTTAGATGAAGGCTGAAATTACATTCGGAGGAGGGAGGTGAATAGTGATGATGATGACGATGACGATGACGATGATGATGATGATGATGATGATGATGATGAAGATGACGATGAAGGTTTAGGATTAAAGCCTGTTGACTGCATAGGGTCATTAGGCCACACAATCATTTCTGGTATTCTCTAAATCTTCCGGTACGGTACGACCCATAACTGCCGACGTTACAATCTCATCCCCAATGGTACTAAAGGGGGAACAGGAACAAGGTAGAAACAAACTATGTCCAGGTGTCTGACCCGCCCGAGAACCGAAGTGAAGCTCTTACAGTTACGAGCTTGATATCCTGAACTATCCATCCCCAGGTCTCTCTCTTAATCTTAATATTTTCCTCTTCATATAATACGAATGACCCAATGCACTACGTCATGTGATAGAAAGGATTAGGTTCATTAGCAGCGATAGGGAAAAAAAATGAATAAACATTATGGCGACCTGTTACGACGAAGAAAGAAAATCATCAGCCGGATAGAAAACCCAAAATTTTAAGGTTCTATCAAGGTCAAAACGTAGCTTGCTATCCACTACGCTAACGTCATACTCAAGGCATGTCTGTCATTTTACTCCCCGATGCATCATATCGAAGAGACTAATCTATGAACAGAGAAACATTGACATAACAGAAATTTCTCTGTTAAGCAAAACAGGCTGAGGAAACTATGCATATATATATATATATATATATATATATATATATATATATATATATATATATATATATTTTAGTTTTTCTTCGGTACCCGAGTGTACGAACATGAATACATCCAAAACAAACTGAACACGACACAGAGACAAACACTAAAGATAAACGTGAATGGCAGGCGCAGAGTAAGGTGACACTTAACTCATGTGGTATCATTGAAAAAAAAAAAAAAAAAAAAAAAAAAAGTGTCGTCGTATAAAACAAACTGAATACTATACCAGAAACTCCCAAACAAAGGTGAACGGTGAGCACAGAGGCAGTTTGACACTTAACTCATACGGGATCACTGAACGCAGTAAAAGTGGTGCCTACACATTTTACGGATTTCACGGGCCATCTCTCATGTTCGGTTTGTCCCTTCCTTTTTATAAATAGTAAGACAATAGTGCTCTGTTCTGTCCGCAACGAATATTCCGCTACATAGTTACCGGGTTACTATTTCAAAGTACAAACACTGGAATTGGGCAGAACACGTCAGGAGAGCCCTACGTCAGCAGTGGCGAGTCCTTCATGGTTCCATTCATAGTGTAACCCTATTCAAGTGCAAAGCCTACCTTACACTGGAATATTCTACATATGAAAAAGGTTGCCTAGGTCTCCTGTACCCCGCCAGAGATATAACTTTCTAAAATTTATTCAGCATTATAATTCCTATTCTTCTGAACTTGGGAGGTTTTCTGGGCACATACATTATTTCTTCCCAGGTTGTTTCTGCATGGCAGACAACCGTCACATTACATTCAGGTCCCTATTTTCAGTTCAAGGTAAAGAATAGGGTGATGTAAAGAAGACCCTGCCCAAATTAAGGCTTCGAACCTACTATCTCCCGGTTTCTGTCCGAGTATGTCACAGATTACATCATCCCACTGACATCACAACTCTTCACTGCAATCCAGGCACGCTAAATCTTGAACTTCCTTAACGCATCCATTTTCTTCTTTGCGGTCCGAGTATGTTGCCTGTTGCACCACCACCCTGACATCACTGTTCTCCCCAGTACCTCTTGTACCACCTTGACACCTCCGTTTTCTCCAGTGCGATCCGAGTAGCTACCTCTTGCACAGCTATGGCACCAACGTTCCCTAGTGCGATCAGAATATGCTACCTACTGCGCCACTGCCACCACCTTCAATACAGCGAGTGAGGGTGTACTGTAAAGTGAACACCAGCCCGCATTGCCAGTGGTCAATGGTCAAGTCTTTGTCCGAGAGTTTGCGGCACTTGCGTCACATCCCAGCAAGGTCAGCGTGGTGCGGGTTCGATTCCCTGGGTATCCATTCACTCCTAGAGCATTACTCACTACTTTAAGGCCTTGTTATATGCAGAGTTTTTTAACCCCTTCAGCCCTGAGACATATTATACATTTTTAATTCACTTTTGTTGTTAGAAGACGATTTTCTCGACATCCTTCTTTTATTTTGTATACAACTGGTGTATGTTGATATAACCTTCACTAACAAGGAACCTTCTTAAGCTGAATATAATAATCAGTTTGCATCAAGAATCAACAACAAAATGATTTCATCGTTCTAAAGGGTATTATTATTATTTTTTAAGTTCACAGAAAATCACTCACACAATGCTCATTATAGTTCTATTGTTGTTTTCCTCTACCCTAGGCTGAAGTGAAAAGTGAACCCAGAAGGGACACATCGCTGATTCACAACGGAAACTATTTTTTTTATGCCCTGAATAGTTCAAATGGAAAAATCAGCACAATGGCATTATATGGAAAGACCTACTCCCACAAGAACAACTTCAATATGTGGCTACAGTAGGATTATACCGGTACCCGTATTATACACAACATCAGTAAATGTAAGAATATAATGATACCAAAATATAGTCAACTTCGGTATATATGAACTTTGACAGGGGTTTCGGATGCATGAGTTTATGGCATTATTTTTCCAACTCTTTTTCTTTATCCAACATAATCTGTATTATTTTTTTTTCCTTTCGCATATGAATGACATCTGAACATCTGAGACAGGCCGTGACACAAGCTTAATACAATGACATGGCGGTTAGCTGTAAAAAAATAAGAGATTTATCATTTCTCGCAGGTATAATACGCGTTAACCAACCAGTTACAAGGAGGTTATCTTCGCCAGAATACGTTAAAAACCATTGTCTGTAAACCCTTCATGACTCTATTTGTTTATTAAATTCTTCATCGCCCTTAATTCAACCACTCGATGTAGTGGTGCCTTCAAATGCCTCTCAAAATAAAGTCAAATGGTCCAGGTACTCCAGGAATGCACTTACTACGTTCGATGGAAACAACCGATAAATATATAGATGCCTGTGGTCTAATGCGTTGTCCCTCCAACCACGTATGGCTAATAAAGGGCTCACATATTGACGCCCTGGGGCATGTCACAGCTCTCTCTTGCCTTAAAATGTCTGGATTTGTAGCTTAGCACTGAACCTCTACGCTCCAACTGAGACAGAGCAGGCTGGTGTACGACTGAGAAGGGAAACATCCAAACATTCTCCTCAGATTACGACACAACAGTTTCTTTCAAAATCCGGGTCCCTATTTTAATTCTAGGTGTGAACAGGCTGGGGTAAATGTGTGAATGACAAGGAAAACACTTACATATCCCGTCAGTTTACGACACAAAACGCTTTAAAAATCCAGGTTCCTATTTAAGTTTTATTATCGAGCAGGCGGGTGTGTGACTGACATGAATACACACCACTGAACACGTCACACAACAGTCGAATTAGGTCACAAATCCAGAAGTGGAGTCCGCTGCAGTAAAGAGACCTTGCACTAAAGCCTAGGGGAAAAAAAAAAACTACCAAGAGTTTGAAGACTGCCCAAAAGTCTCGAGGATTAAAAAAAAATGCCAGTACTATCAGCACTAACCTGGTGCAGGAGTCTGCCGGGGAAGTCCTCGCTGTCGTCGGGCGAGTGGGACGACATGGCCGCCCACGCACTGCAAAAGGAAAAGCCAAGTTGATGACCATTGTTCGAATTTGAGACAAAGCTGAAAGTGGAAGAGAACAGGGCAGGAAGGGAAAAAGAAACGAGAGCTAAACTGCAAGCAGAAGGATGAGGTCACACAAGACAAGAACGACAAGAACAAAACGAAAATCTAAAAATAAAACTAGAGTGCAATTTGGTGCTATTCTTGGCGTGACATATGGATGCAACATTAGTCATTCATATATCCAGTTCAATATTGCTCACTTCCTTCTGGAATAAAAACTCTTCAGTCGTACGCACATGTAAACAGAAAACCAGTATAAATGCAGCAGAAGAAAACGACTCCGTTCTTATGGGTAGCTTCTACAAACAAGACAAAATACAATCCAATACTATGTAGCTCAACCTTCAGACATCCTGAATGCAAACTCAACTCAGATATAAAATTCACCACATCTTAAATGGTAAGGGTTCGGATTAAAATAAGGTTCCTTCTTCATCAATCTCCCTCGATAATAAGCTGAATTCAATATACTTTAAATTCCTCAAACACAACACTCATAACCCTGCATAAGATTGAACCTAACTTGACCCTGCCTATCTATAATAATGACACGAAATGTTATTTCATAAATCAAATGATATGCAGGACCTAAATAAGTTCTTGTGTCCAATTTTCGGTTTTCCTTTATCTATACATACATACATACATACATACATACATACATATATAGATAGGTAGATCGATAGCTCGAAGAAAGTGAACAAAGGTGTGGAAGTGAAATCCTGACTGGGCTAGTAGCCCATACAAAGTGTGGTACAGACGGTGAATGATTTACAGCCAGCATTACTGGAAAACAAAACTTGGCGTGCAACTGCTGATGTTAGTATCGATTCACTTCACGACGATAAATAATAAAAATGTATGCCGCGACTTTCCAAAACCAGTGCAAAATTTTCGGGATGTTATATGAGAATTTCATCATTGTTCGAATAAAGTTTATATCAATATTAGTTTGCACCTTCGCACCAGAATTTCACCTCAGTCAGATGGAAAAACGAAACTTATCCCTTTCAGATTCGTAAACACTCTTGTGGTTAACGCCAGACGATTTTAATCGGTTGTCAGTGAAAGAGATTGACAGTGCTCTTTTTGTCACCATTAACCCTGCCATGGTCGTAACTATTGTCGTAACACCCCTAGCACAGTGCTCGCATCTAGTACACACCAGGCGATTTCTTCCAGCAGAGAGTAGGTCGTAGAAATCTGACCGACTTAACATAAAATACATCTGAATTGCTCTTTATATCACGTGGAAAACGAAACAACGCATATTACAACTTATCAGGTTTGAACACACACACACACACACACACACGATGGAAAGACAGTTATCACCTGGAAGATCTAATGTCACAAAGAACTATACTACGTCACTCCGTCAGTGTACTGGCTTAAACCTGTAATAAGTCCTCCAGCAGGGTCTCTTCGTTGTTTAGGTTCTGTTTTGGCAGATACCTGATGATTTGATTCAGCATGAGAGAACGACCTGGTAGAAATGATAATAGGGACGCTGCTAGTAGGAGAAAACAAACCAGACAGATACACAGATATTAATAGACAGACATATAGATACATACTGATAGATAGATAGATAGACAGATGGACTGATTGACTGACAGACAGATAGATAGACGACAGATATGGTGGGTAGACAGACGCATGGATGGATAGAAATAGATGGACACAGACACACATAGAGATATATGGACAGTGAGACAGACGGAGAGAAAGAGAGAGAGAGAGAGAGAGGTGGGGGGAGGAGTGATATAAGAGTGACCTTTCACTAGGCTACTGGATTGATCCGGGATTCTCACACATACGCTCCATTATTCATCAAGGCTACTCGTGTTTCACTCACGGGCTACTCTCTCTCTCTCTCTCTCGTTTCTCAGTGTAGGCCACTCACTCCCTCACTCACGTAGGTACTCATTCGCTTACCCAACTTCATTCTTTAATTCACTCATTCACACTCCACTCACTCACTCAGCTTCCTTATTTTCCTTACATTCGTCCTTTCACTCATTCACTCATGTTCCTTCTTCCGCTTTCTCACTCATATTCCTTTCGTCACCCATTCACATTCCCATAACTCACGTTCCGCCTTTCACACAATCACATTCCTTCTTTCATTCACATTCCTCCTGTCACTCACTCAGATTCCTGTTTCTTTCCCTCACATTCCATCTCCCGTTTTTTCAGTTATTTTTACACGAACATTCTTTCACTCACGTTTCTTCTCTCTCACTCAGCCTCTTCTTTCACTTCTTCATTCACTCAGGCACTCAGCTTTTGTCATTCACTTACGCATTACGCTTTACCTTCATTTAATAGCGTACTATTTCACTCACATCTTTCATTCTCTCTGTTCATTCACTTATGCACTACATCATTCCTTCATTCCACTATCTACCTAGAATACACTGAAATAGTTCTAGGACTGAGCTCATACTGTCTTCTTGCACACACCCAGCCCCATTCTTTCAAGCCATCATCCAATCAGCTTTCGCCATTCTATTATGCATTACCTCATACCTTCACCCCATTATCCACATCGTAAAGTTCAGATCTAAAATAGGATCTACCTGTTTACTCTTACAGTTTTTTCCTTCACTTATTCGTTCTTACTCACATACGCACTTTCTTTCACTTCTTCACTCGTTCAGACACTCAGCTTCTGTCAGTCATTACGTAGTTATGTCATTCTTTTATTCCATTACCCAACTTGAAGGGACTAAATTCGAACATACTGTGACACACATACCTTTACTTCACTTAGTCATTCAGGCTCCTCCTTTCACAGTTTCATTCACTCAGCATTCACCATTCATTCTTTCATTCAGTTATACATCTCAATAAACACCAAATCAACAGGCGCTCATACTGCCTTCCTTCATTCTGCCAAGCTATTTTCAGTTCTTCATTCACCTACGCATTCAGTTCTCGCCATTCACTCACGCACCACGCCAGTCCTTCATTCACCTCAGCACTACGTCATTCATTCAGGTATGCACCGTGAGTGACCTATACAATTTACTCATTCAGCTGCGGTTTTCACTGAGACATCTCTCTTACGTTCTGTTACTACTTCATTGATTCGGTCCTCCCATTCTTAGGGTCTGCTCTCTCTCTCTCTCTCTCTCTCTCTCTCTCTCATCCTTTCTTGGCTTACTTCACACACACACACACACACACACACACACACACACACACACACACACACACACACACACACACACACACCAGAGAGAGAGAGAGAGAGAGAGAGAGAGAAATAACGATAACTACCAGTCGGTAAAGCCGTAAGAGAAATACACATATGAAAGACAGGAAGAGATAAAGATGATTCCTAGAAGCTTGTCCGTATTCTGGCTTGTCTAGACTGTCTCATATTTCCTTCAGACTTCTCCCAAGATATCCCACACCCACACTTACACCATTACATCACACCTACACTTACACGATTACACCACACTCACACCTACACCATTACACCACACCCACACTTACACCATTACACCACACCCACGGCTTCAACACCCTCACTTACACCATTACAACGCACCCCACACCTTCAACACCCACAATTATACCATTACACCACACCCACACCTAAACTAGACAGCTATACCTACGTCTAGCTACACCTACACTTTGATACAACACTAACACCTACACCCACGCCAACAAGCACACCTAGATCACCCATGCACCTGTGTGTGGCAAATGGCTGTGTATTAGTCTGCATTAAGGAAGTAATTGTTTTCCTGTTACTACTGTAAATTTCACGGTAAGAAAATTGCAGTGTTTTACCGGTTTCTTTCACCTCGTTATGTTATTATCACTTGTGTAATCTCCACGTTCAGGATTGACGGTAACATCTAACCGTTGCCCATGTGGGGGTTTTTAACAACATCCAGATCAACTACACCACGTTTGTTTTAACTCGACAAAGATCCCTATCCTCTTACAGTTGATGACCAAGTGTTGTCAGGCTGGAGGGTCGATCAGAACTATAACCAGAAAGACTCATTCCTACCTCCTAACTACGACTTATATCCAACCAAGACGAAGTATTAAAGTTGCGGGAGTGACCTATTTCCGTCAGGTGAAAACAAACTAACAATATTCACACCTAACCCACCATACCTGCTCAATTTACCTCTTCCTTGCCACATTTACCTGACTCCATACCTACGCCATACAACCTCTTTCCCCATCACCTACCCTGCCTCTCTCATACCTTCCACCATCCCTCCATAAACCTACCCCATTGTCCCACCCTCACCCACCAACCACCAACATCCAAACCCCACACCGTCTCACCATCATCCACTTACCACCAATACAACCACCTGCTTCTCAGTTCAGCTGCTTTCCATCACATCCCGCATCATTTATTTCTTTAGTAAATTCTTCTCGTTCACATGCATCTTCTTAAACCATTCATATTCTCTCTCTCTCTCTCTCTCTCTCTCTCTCTCTCTCACACACACACACACACACACACACACACACACCTTCCTGCCACCTGTCCAACCGCCTGCTACTACCCACAACTTTCAATCCAGCTGTTTCCCTCTCACCTTACCACGCTCAGCTCTACACCCGCATTACAACCTACGCTTTCCTTCACCACTACAGCCTCCCCTCCTCACACTCCCTATCAGACTTACCTGCCCTTTCACCATATTTACTATAATCAGTTTACTCGAAGCTGATGGCAGGATGTAATCAGATTAGAGGTGTGATTTGACTAGTAACCAAGGAGATTCATTCCAACCTCATAACTAAGGTTCAATAACCAAGGAGATTCATTCCAACCTCATAACTAAGGTTCAATAACCAAGGAGATTCATTCCAACCTCATAACTAAGGTTCAAAGAATTTCCTGAAACCGCCGCGACATGGTAAGCAAGTTGTGAGTATGACCTAGTTCTGTCAGATGAAAAGCGTGTGAGACCGTGTCTCCTCATTTCACTAAAGTCACAAAATCGCATCACCTCAATTTATTTACCTAACTACACAAAGTCCATCTCACCTACTTTACCTATCTTACATTCTCACACCTCACTCACATTCCCACACCTTATTCACCTTAACACACCCACCCGATCAAACCCCGTTCCTGTCTGCCCCTTACATCCATCTATAAGCCCATTATATATCTCCCCCACCACACTCATCGGCGTATCTTCACTACATCCACCTTTCCACATTCACACACCTGTCCCCACCCACAGATCTTGCCACACCCACGACCTCACATCATTTACCTTCCCGTACCTACCCAATTGTCCAACCTCCCCCACGTAACTCACTTTCCTACACCTACCACATATATCTACCTACTTGCATTCCGCCCCGCCCTCACACACACACACACACACACACACACCTCCGCATCCATCACTTCCCAGATCCATCCATCTTCCCATACCCCACACACACCCATTCCGTCCCGCCCTGCCCTCATTCCCGACACACTCTATCCGCCTATCTCCTCAACCATTAGGGCCTCACCACGCCCTTTGTCCTCAGAGCCCGTAATAAGGCTAATGGCAAGGAGAGGTCACGCGTAGAGGTAAAGAAAGGAAAGCGAGAGTAAGTGAGAAGCGTAGAGGTAAAGAAAAGAAGGCGAGAGTGAGAAATATATTTATAAACAGTGGCAGGGGTAATGAAAGACAGATTAAATGAGATATTGAAGGATAAACAGGGGAATAACTGAAAAATAAAGGACAGCGAGGGTAACTGAGAAATAAATGGATCAAGCGATGGCAACTGAAAATTAGACGGATAAACACAGGAAGAGGTAAAGAAAACGGGAATAGCTAAGCAATACAGATGAAACAATAATAACGAAGAACGAAACGAATAGACATAGGATGAGGTACAAAAAGTGAAAATAGCTCAGAAATTAACTGATAAACCGAGCGTAACTGAAATATAGACTGGTGCACACGGGGAAAGAATATGGAAAGCGAGAATAACTATGAGAAGCAAATGCTGAAATACAGGCAGGGACAAAGGGAGAAAGAATACCTGAGAAATGATGGAATGAACACAAGAAGAGGTAGAGACAGGAAGGACAACTAACAATTAAACAAATAAATATGGGTAAAGGAAGCCAGAAAAAACGAGCAATAAAGGGATGAACACAACCTTCCTCACAGGGTTTTGTGGATCTACTGACAGCAAAAATAAATTGATAAACATGGCATTCTGTTTCAGTCACGATATATATTTTTAAACTCTTTTTAATACGATGACGTTTTGTTTCATTTTTTATTTTTCGCCTCGAAACTTAACAATTTAATGCAGCTTCGGGAAAATCTCTGTTAATGAAGGGGCTAAAGAAGGCCTTATGTAACTCGTGTTTGAAATGCCTCTTCTATGCACAACAGCAACGTCTTCATCCTCTAAGTATCATCTTCAACACCACCACTACTACAGCTGCCACCACCACCACCCATCATCATCACCAACACCATCACCACCACCACCCATCATCATCACCTCCACCACCACCATCACCAAAACCACAACCATCATCACCACTACCACCACCACCACCACCACCATCACCAATACCACACCCATCATCACCACTACCACCACCACCACCACCACCACCATCACCCGTCATCATCATCACCATCACCACCACCACCCATCATCATCATCATCAACATCACTTCCTGTTTTCCAAATACTAACGGTATCTGGAGATGTAAAATGGTTTTTGATTTGTTACGGGAGATGAACAACAGAAGAAAGGAAGAACTATATAAGACTTCCTCGCCACCTGATCAGAAGAATTATGATGCTGGTTACAACATACATGGTGTGTGGAGTTGCATAGTACACCTCTCTTCCTCTTTCCCCTTCCCATCATTTCCCTCCCATCTCTTCCCTTCTCGCCTGTTCCCTCTATCACACATTTCTTTCTCCTCCTCTCTTCGTTTTCCCCTGCTTCTCTCTCTTTTCCCTTTCCCCTCTTCTGTTCACTCGGCTTCTCTTTTTCTTCTCATTTTTCATGTCTTTTTCAGCGTCCTTTCCACTTTTCTCGTCTCAGACTCCTCTCTCTTACACTCACGTATCCTCTGTTACACACACACACACACACACACACACACACACACACACACACACACACACACATTCTCTCTCTCTCTCTCAACAGCAGGAGGGGAAGGGCTCCACAGGGACATAATTAGGCAATGATGAATGAAGAGTTCGATGTCTGGATATAACGGTCTACATCTGAACGCTCTGTCAATCTATTCCCTTCACCAGAATGTCCTGTGGTCGAGTGGTTAGAGGACGAGCGCGTTGTTCGAAGGGGCGGGAGTTCGATCCCTGGTTGGGGAGGGAAGGCTTGATGAACTGAACATCGCTAAGAAAGAATTTAAAGATCCTTGATATGACCCACCACCACGTAATAAACAAATAAGTAAATAAAACTCTTCTGATACTACTACACTAAATCCTGATCTTGAGAGTCCTATGGTTTTTCATCTTAACATGGCCCCGATTTTCGTTCTTTTGCATTTTTTCCGCACCTCAGTGATACAAAAATGACAATACTGCGGCTCTACATCCCTCCTATAGCACTTCTTCGTGGCTAGCATCATATTCTGGTGTTACTCTATTGTTACAACTCAGTATTCAAGATGGAGATATGGCGATTTTAGGTCAAGTTAGAGTGAAAAGGGTATAGTATGTGTTCAATATGGAGGGTGGAAGTTAGCGCTGAAGTGGTGACATGTGAAGGCATGTGGCATAAAGCAAGACTGTTGGGTTTCACTGAACGTACCATCAAGCCTATGTTAAAATCGGACATACAATGAAAGCTGCATAAGATCGTCTGGCAATACAAATAAAACACACACACACACACACACACACACACACACACACACACACACACACACACACACACACACACACACACACACACACACACACACGCCACCGCACTGAAAAGGTCGCTGAGATTTTTTTTTTTTCCCACAGTAAATACGACAGCGTCCGAAAATCGCTAGACTGAGACAGACAGAAACAGCCACTCCCAGCGATGCTCCTGCGTCTATAAAAAGAAAAAAAAAGTCATGGAAAAGATTACAAAGTTACTATTTCAACATACGGACTTCATGGAGGCTGTATCTCATGCCTCCAATCTGAAAAGTCTCTCCAAAGCTGAATAACATCGTCTGGCAACAGCAAGAAAAAATAATGAAAACGTCACCGAATTGAAGTGGTTAATTGGAAGACAAAAATAGCAAGAACAGTGTCTCCCAATGCTTCCTCTAAATTCGTTTTGGACAAATCCGTGGCTTTAGAATCGAATATCATGTGGAAAGACGGATGACGGTAATGACAGACAGACAGGCAGACGAGACAGACGGAGAAACAGTGATTACAGCAGCACATGAGAATCACAAGCAAGAAGAAAAACGAAAAATGATAACAAAAATGATAGGAAAGGAAAGGAAAAGCTAAGGGAGAAAGAAAATGGGAAGAAAAGGACAGAATATAAGAAAAGAGAGAGAGAGAGAGAGAGAGAGAGAGTGCTACAGGCAATGCTCAAAGATAGACAGACGGACAGAATGGGATTACGGTATATCACGAGAACCACACACACGAAGACACGAGAAGAGTTGAAAGTAGAGGAGAGGCTGGGAGAAGAGAATAGAGCAGAGCATAAAAGGGAGGAGTGGAGAGAGGGATAGAAAGAAATAAAAAAGAAAAGAGGAGGAGGAGGAGGAGGAGGAGGAGGAGGAGGAGGAGGAGGAGGAGGAGGAGGAGGAGGAGGGAGGGAGGGAGGGAGGGAGGGAGGGAGGGGGAGAGAGAGAGAGAGAGAGAGAGAGGGGGGGGGGATGATACCGTTGATAATGATGAGGCTGGAGGAAAGAGGTGTCAATAACATAGCATTTGTGTTCTTCATCCTCGCTGACAGATGTGGCTGGGGAGAGGAATGGCAGGAGAGAAAGAAGAGAAGGGAGGGAAAGGAGAGAAGAGACAAGAGAAGGAGAGAAGAGAGAAGACGAGGAGAGGAGAAGAGAAGGAGATATGGAAACTTGGAGCTAAGAAAGAGGTGCCATGAGGCCGACAAGGGAACCTACACCACGAACCAAATGAACACACCAGGAGGGGCGGCAGAAAGTGATGGAGGTGGTGAGAGTCAAGAGGTGATTCCCCATAAGATAAGAGGGGAATATAACGGCAGGACAAGGGGGATCGCCGCCCCCCTGGGATCGATGACTACACGAATTGGGTGGGGGGGGGGCTCACAATGCTGACGTGCGATTGGCTACGGCGTTTCCTCCTTGTAATGGGTGTGGGGGGGGGATGTGGGAGCGAAGAGGAGTGGATGGAAGTGAGGGAGTGGGGATGTGGTCGTGAAGGTGTGGGGGATGTGAAGGGGGAAGGAACATGGTAGTGAAGGTGAGAATCGTGAGAGGGGGAGGGGGAAGGGGGAAGAGAAGAGGGAGTACAGTGTGAAGATGAGTGTTAAGGACCAGAGTGGACAGTGAAACTGAGGGGTATAAGAGGGAAATGCGGTAGGGGGACGGGGGAGGGAGGAAGTCACAAAGGATGTGAGAGGAGGAAGGGGAGGAGAGGAAGTAGCAATGTAGGTGAGAATAACTAGGAAGGGGGGTAGTGGGGGTGAAGGAGATGGGAGTAGTGATAACGAGGATGAGGCGGTGAGGAAGCAGGAGGAAGCAGTAGTGACGGTGCGGGGAAGATGGATGGCAGTGAGGGTTATGTGAAGTGCTCTAGGAAAGGAAAACACTCTAACACTCTATCGTAATTCCCACATAAAACCCTGCAGTGTGGCCGTCAGAGGAGTTTATTAGGCTCGGGAGAGATTTCTTGTTCTGGAGAGGTTATAAACAGTCTCCATGAAAGGTGGCAGATGGCTAACTTCCTCTGGGTAAAGCCTATGTGTTTCTCGACACGGGGAACCTTCCGTCTTCCATTTACTGTCCCTTACATTACGATGGCGTCTTCTATTACCTCAATATTACAACAGCCAGATGATACTGATGTACACCTCTTATAGTACGACTTTGTGAACTATCGCCATTAACAAATACAGTAAGTTACAGTACATATTTTTCCCAATATCATTACAAGTGAAATTATTATATTCAGTACATGGGAGGCCTCCTGTAGTGGCAGTATGGAAACAGATATACATTTCACTCTGGCTAACAGGAGACTGAGGTGTCAGAGAGCCTCCTTCGCCTGTTTTTAGGGCATAAGATGAGCACGGAAATATTCATCCCGTCCTTTGCGGCAAATTTAAACAGAGAAATCCAGAGGTGTGTGTGTGTGTGTGTGTGTGTGTGTGTGTGTGTGTGTGTGTGTGTGTGTGTGTGTGTGTGTGTGTGTGTGTGTGTGTGTGTGTGTGTGTGTGTGTGTGTGTGTGTGTGTGTGTGTGTGTGTGTGTGTGTGTGTGTGTGTGTGTGTGTGTGTGTGTGTGTGTGTGTGTGTGTGTGTGCGCGCGCGCGCGTGCGTGTGTTAATCTCTGGCAATTCTGTGGTCGCCTTCAATCTTTCTTGCCTTCATTTTTATATTTTCTTTCCAAACATCTCTGCTGTCCTTGGCTGACTCTGCAGACGCTTCACCACTTCACTCCGATGACGATTTACATTTCAGTCTTGCTTCCTCCAGACGATTTTATTCACCTCACAAGAGCCTCCAAGAAACACCGGGGTTTAAATAAAGGAAGAAGTAAAAAATAAAACAAAAAATCTCTTGAAGTTAAGGGGGTTAAATCCTCTCTAAAATGATGTTTGGGTCTCTATGTTCACTAAGATCCAAGTTTTTCTTTTCCTATTTATCTCTAATTTTTCAGGACTAAACTATGCTCTAATAAGCTGGTGTTGAAAGCTAAGACTGTGCTGTAACCCATCTTTTGTTTTCCTGTTAACCCCTTCCACCCGAGGATGTAATTTGTCTACTCCTGGAGCTGCCAAACGCTTTTATTGCATCCATGAAAGACCTGTTGCACTGAGGGAACTGATAAGCAATGCATTTAACCCCTCCAGCTCGAAAAACAAAAATCCTAAGTTATTTATATCATTGAAAGTAGCAAGGATTTAAAAAAATCAAGTGAAATTGTTACCTTTTTCCTTTAACAGGTCACGGTAGTTCTTCTCACTCGGAGGGCCATCTTGTTTTGCTTTATGATGTCTTTCCTTGTTCTGCTTTTACTCCTAATTTACGGCGCCAATGACCTCTGTTGTTACGCAGCCATGATCTTTTTAGTGTAATCTATCAACCAATCTACAGAGTCATGGGTAATCTAATCGTCTCCTTGGTTACTAGACTTAGTGGACAAATACGAGTAACTGAGGATGTTACCTTACACTTGGAGGATAATATAGTGGAATATTTAGCCAACTATTCAGAGTATACTTGGTGTTTGTTTGATGTGTCTTGTGTGCTTATTGAGAATTTGTGAATAAAGAAAGAAAATGTGTCATGTTTTTAGAATCAGGCTTAAGAATTCTTTGTCTGTGTACGAGGAAGAAGAACCTGCTTCTCTCCACAAACCTTAATTGGTATCTTTAATGGGAACTCTGTCTTTGCTTTACCACTGTCTATGGTTTACTCATTACCAGCACTAGATGAGAGACAGAGAGAGAGAGAGAGAGAGAGAGAGAGAAACTTATGATCTTTAAAACTCTGGCTTGACAATAACAAATCGTGATCTAAAGACACCACAACACTTTGCCTCAGAACATAAATATATACGTTAGTCATAGTTTCCTCTGTATCAAACAACCTTGAGAGAACCGAGAGATCCCTTGTTGTTTGCTTTCCCTTGTACTTCTCATTGCAGGACCAACCCTCTCATCACGAAGGAAATGAGAAGTGTGTTTGGTCTGTCTTTGTCCCGTGTTATTATCGGTTAATCCCAAACATCTGTTCCTCTCCGATTTACTTCCGTATTTGATGTATTAATATAGTCTAGTATGTTCTTAAGTAGTCTATGGTAAAAAATAACATGGTTAAGAGGGTAATACGCTGAAATATAGGGAAAAAAATTAAGGAAGATGGTCCAGAGAGCCTCCAGAGCAACGAAATAATTAGTCCTTTGTGTGTATTTCTGGCCGGATGAGTCTTAAACCTCTTGATTATTATGTCAGTAAATAAATAAATAAATCATGGTGTTACTTTTTATCAGCAACTGCATTCTAAGGTAAGAATCTCAAGAGTGTGTGTGTCTTGGTTATATTCTTGTTTTAATGTCAGACTTCCTAACATCAGTCCGGAAACATGGCGTATAGATACCGCAGACTTCGCGACGGAAACAAGTTGACAGGAAATTAACAGTCGGTGAAAATGCGTATAGGAAGTTCAAATACGATGTAGTCCTGTTTAATATTACCAACTGTATAACCAGCTAACTAACTAACTAAATAAATAAACAAAACAAATGAAAACAGGAAAATATCTACAAACACGATACAAAAAGTAGCCTTAAGACATCTCGGCTTGACCGTCCTAACGCCCTCTGTCTCCTGAAGGGTGAACTGGCCAATAGTCATCACCTGTCGGTTTTAGGTATATTTGCGGTGTAGCGTTCCGAGAATCACGTGTAAAAAAGAAAAAAAAAAAGAATATATAAAAAAAGGAACGTGTGAGATACGAGTGGGGAACGTAAAGGAGGGGTGATGAAGGAAAATACAGAATAAATTGCATAACACATGAATGAAATGAATAATGTGAAGTGCTACAATAATATATGTGTTGGTGAAGGTGAGGTGATGCAGAAAAATGAACAACCAAGGCAAGTGTTGGCGGAGAGTAAAAGTGAGTGAGTGAGTGGGTGAGTACCTCCCATGTCTGCTTGGGTGTGCTGGGACGGACAGATAGATAGATGGATAGACAGACAGATAGACAGATACAGACAGACAGACATGCATACATAATAAATATACAGACTGATACAGAGATACATACAGACAGATGTAGACAGATAAATGGCTGGATGGACAGACAGACAGTTATACAAAAAGACAGACAAAGATAAATTCAGACAGTCAGACTGATAGATAAATGCATATATATACTGGAGAATGGGCAGACAGATACATTTTGGGGTGAGTGGGCGGGATAAATTGTTTGTAACCTGCCTCATCTCCTGTTACTGTGTGTTGTGACAGCCTGGGCACCGTATTGATAGATAGACAGAGAGATGGATAGATAGACGGACAGATAGATAGATGGATGGATAGACAGTTGGATGGATAGAGAGTTAGGGACAGACAGACATATGTGGACATGCAAATGAATATAAATGGACAAACGGGAGAGAGAGAGAGAGAGAGAGAGAGAGAGAGAGAGAGAGAGAGAGAGAGATGGGGACAGAATAAGACATACATAGATAGACAGATAGACAGAAAGAGACAGACAGATAGAAAAACTGAGTTGCAAAGATAGACAGACAGACACAGACAGACAAATAGATAGACAGATGGACAGAGGCAGACAGAGAGGCCTAGATTAAGGGGAGAGTGAGTGAGTATATTGATTGTAACCTGACACGTCTTTGTCGGGGTGTGTTGCGACAGGCTGGACGCTGAATAGATAGAGAGATAGACAGATAGGTAGATAGATATATAGATAGACAGATAGGTAGATAAACAGATTGATAGACAGATAAATGGACAGACAGTAGACAGATAGATAGACAGGTATAGATAGATAGGTAGATACACAGACAGATGGAGACAAAAATACAAACATATGAAGATAGAAAGATGGATATAGATAGACAGTCAGACAGGCTGACGATGACACTGATTACATAGACAGATAGACAGACAGATTGATAGATAGACAGACATAGATAGACAGGCCTAGAAGGGATGAGTGAGGTATAGTGATTGCAACCTTCCAGTCTCTGTTTAGGAGTGTTGTGACAGCCTGGGCATTGTTTAGACAGACAAACAGACAGACAGATAGATATAATGGAGATGGACAGGCAAGTATGGACTCAGAAACACAGGATGGGGAGATGGAAGGATGGATAAATGAATGGATCGATAAATGGACGCATGGTTGTACTGATGAATGGATGTTTGGACTGACAGACGGATGGTTAGCTGGCTGGACAGATGCATGGATGGTTAGATTAATGGATGGTTGGATGAGTGAATGGATGATCGATGGCCGACACTATGTAGCTGTCTATGTGCTTGTCTGATAAAAAGGCAATCTTTCTAGTAAAAGTCAGGAGGGATAGCGTGTGTGTGTGTGTGTGTGTGTGTGTGTGTGTGTGTGTGTGTGTGTGTGTGTGTGTGCTGTGTGTGTGTGTGTGTGTGTGTGTGTGTGTGTGTGTGTGTGTGTGTGTGTGTGTGTGTGTGTGTGTGTGTGTGTGTGTGTGTGTGTGTGTGTGTGTGTGTGTGTGTGTGTGTGTGTGTGTGTGTGTG
>NC_136967.1:9565000-9592500 GCF_032717465.1 Coenobita brevimanus | reverse complement strand
CGTTAACAGCTACCACAATCACTCTTCCGGTATCCGTCATTACTGCCATCATCCCTACCACAACAACCACCATCATCCCAACCACGGACACTACCACATTACTCTCTTTTTTCCTTCCTACCACACCTACCACCATCATCCCAACCACAGCTACTACCACACTACTCTCTCTCTTACCTTCCCAACTAACACAAAAAACATAACTACCACAATTTTCACCAACAGAGAGCACACCACACTCTCCCATCTTCCCCACCACAACTACCACCATCCTCTCTACCACAACTACCACCATCCCTACCACAAATACCACCATCCCTACCACAACTACCACCATCAACGGAGGCAGAGAAGGGTAACAAGGTCTCCCCGTTAACCTCTCATCATTATCATCAACATCTTTACCACCATGACTGTCCCTTTCCTGTCATCATCGTTCATATTCCTGCTCTCTCTTTCTCTCTCCAACAGTTCGTAACTGGTGATAATATTATACTTTCTTGTCTTGCCTATCATAATCTCTCTCTCTCTCCAACAGTTCTTCCTAACTGGTGGTATATATATATATATATATATATATATATATATATATATATATATATATATATATATAACAGGTTTGTAGTGGTAGGTGGGGGCGCTCACCATCCACTCACTCGATGTAGAGCTGCTTTTGGTGTCTGCCCTTTCCTCTCTTCCTTCCTTCCTCTTCTGTCTATCTTTCCTTCATTCTTTCCTCTTCCTTCTGCCTATGAGTGACTCTACACTGAGTGACAAGCCAAATGGATTCCCGTACTCCAGGAAACCATTTACCATGCTGGGTGGTAACCATATAACCAGTTTATGGCACCTGGTTGTTAAGTGGGCAATTAAGGCGCTTCAATCGGATCAAGCCTGTGCAGGTTTATATCCAAGGGATGGTTGGGGTTTATTGCTCACGTAATGTCACTTGGGGATGAGTGAGGCTGGTCACTCTCATCTTAAATGTCAGGACCAAATTGCCTATCCCCGGGCTCCTACGCTCCTCATGGGGCGGCATAGGATTGGATGATGGATGGATGGATATAACAGGTTTGCATCCCAGAGAGGCTGTTGAAATTTTGCGAACAAAATAACCGTACCATCAGAAGTTGAGGCCGGTCACTTACCTTTTAAAATTCCGGATATCAATATCGTCATATACTGTTAATCTCATTTCACTGCCTATGTTTTGTTTTCGTCATTTCGCTATCTCCTGCTGTTATTTATCTCACAGCCTATCTCTTCGACCTCGTCATCTCCTACTGTTATTCATCTCCTATTTCTTCACCTTCGTCATGTTTTTGTCTTCTCGTCATTCCTACTGTTAATCATCTCCTATTTCTTATCTCCATCATGATATTGTCTTCTCGTTATCTACTGTTACTGATCTCCCATTTATTTTCACCATTCTCCTACTTTTGTCTTCCAGCCATCTCCTACTGTTATACATCTCGTGTTTCTTCACCTTCGTCACGTTTTCGTCTTTTTCTTCCCATTCGTCCTGTTTTCGTCTTCTCGTCATCTATTGCTATTCATCTCCTTTTTCTTCACCTTCCACGTGTTTCTGTCTTCCAATCACCTCCCCCTGTTATTCATCTCAAGTCTCTTCTCCTACGTTTTGCTTTCGTCTTCTCATCACCTCCTCCCCCACCATCTCGTTTTTATGTAATTATTCTGACCCTACTTTCTCAGCAGGTGTTTTGGCCACTTTTTGTTCATACGTTATTAGCCACTTCCCTTCCAACTAATTCACCTCCTCAACTTCCTCTTCGCTGTCTTCATTACTCTCTTCGGCCTCCTCCTGCTCCTCCTCCTCCACCCTATCCTCGCATTTTTCCTCCTCCTCCTCCTTAAACATCATTATTCCTCCTTCTCTTAATTTTCTTCTTCCTCCTCCTCCTGCTTCTCCTCCTCTCTGTGTTTCTTACTCTGCTCTTCTTCGTCTTCATTCTCTTTCTCTTATATCTTCACCGTTTACAGCCTTTCTTTTCCTTCACCTCCATCTCATCTTCCTCTTCTTTCTCCGTCTTTTATATTCTGTCCCTTTTCTTCTTTGCCCTCCTTCTCCAGTACCTTCATCTCATTCTTGCTCTTTCTCGTCGTCCTCCTCCTCGAGCTCCTTCTCTTCCTATTTAATTACCTTTTCCCCCCTTATCCTCCTGCTTCTCCTATTTTCATTCCCACTGTTTCATCCATTTTCTCCCTTATTTCTCAGGTACTTCTCCCTACAGGCCTACATACTCGTATTCCTCTTCTCTCTTGCTTCGTACTTCTCTTCATCATCTCTCTTGTTCTACCCTGTTCTTTTATTTAGGAAGATTTATTCAGGCTTGTTCTTTTGCTTCCTTATCTTTTACTTCCTCTACCTAAGCCTTTACTATTATTCCTTCATCTGGTTCAATATCTACTCCATCATTCTACTTCTCACCTATTGTACTATCTTTATTCCATTCTTCCTTTATTTTTTTTTATTACACTTCCTCATTCATTTTCAGCATACAGCATCGTTTTTTTTTATTCTTACTTCCTCATTCTCATTTCCTGTTATTTTCCTTTTCCTCTTCCGTCCTTCATTACCTCCAACATCTTTCCTTACATTTCCCAATCCTTAACTTAATCCCCCCCCCTCTGTGTGTGTGTGTGTGTGTGTGTGTGTGTGTGTGTGTGTGTGTGTGTGTGTGTGTGTGTGTGTGTGTGTGTGTGTGTGTGTGTGTGTGTGTGTGTGTGTGTGTGTGTGTGTGTGTGTGTGTGTGTGTGTGTGTGTGTGTGTCCTCCTTCCTCTCCAATTCTTTCATTTGCAACTCTCTTTGTATTCTTTCCTCCTATTCATTAACATCAATTATCTTCCATTGCTCTTATTTCCAGTCATCTCTTCCTCTTCCTTTTTCTGAGTAGCATTCGTTCACTTTTGTCTCTTATTCTGCAAGTTTTCTCTTCTTGTCATCCCTGTTTTTGCTATTCCTTCTTGTTTCCTTAAATGCATGAGATTTTTTTTTTTCACTTTAACTCCTCCGTATTCTTTCCTCCAGTTCGTCTCTCTCTCTCTCTCTCTCTCTCTCTCTCTCTCAATAATTAATCACATCCCTCACGCCCTCATTAATCAGTTTAACTCCGCTCCCCCTTCTCTCTCTCTCTCTCTCTCTCTCTCTCTCTCTCTCTCCTTTGTGTTCCAGAGGGTGCGGTCGGTGGGGAGGGAGTCTTCTGTTTTTCCACCTTTTTCTCTTACGCAACGTCAACTTGGAAGCAAAGTCAGCTGAGCGGAAATCCCCTTCTCCCCTGCATTACCCTCTTCCTCCTCTTCTTCTCTCTCCTCCTCCTCTTCCCCATCTTCCTTCTCCTCCTCCTCCACCATCACCTCCTTCTCTACTGTCTTCCTTTCCATCTCCATCTTCCCATCCTTATCCTCATCATCATCATTAGGCTACTTTTCATCATCATCGGTATCTTCAGTTTTCACATCGTTATCATTACTATCATCATAAGTACTATAACATCACCATCTAAAACTATCTAATTTCTACCATAATTATCATATTCATCATCTTGGCTCACTACCACCATTAATTTCGTAGTTACCATGTGTATCTTGATCCGTTCGTAATCAATTTCTCACACCAATCGCTCGACGTCTAAATTCTTTCGTAAATTTCTTTCGTATACAGAAATAATGATAGACTTACAGGATTTCAGTGAAGTCTGCTTCGTTAATGGATGTCGTTCATCAACCTCTCTATCTCTTTACTCTCTGTCTGTCTGTCTGTCTGTCTGTCTGTCTGTCTGTCTGTCTCTCTCCTTCCCACCTTTATGCCCCTATATTCACCATTCTCTTGCTTTCCTTGTACTTCAGCGTCCCTCCCTTCCCTACCCCCTCGTTTTCTCTTCCCCTCCCCACTACAATATTCCCTTAACTCTGTTCCCCATCTTCTCTCCCCCTCCCTCTTCATCCTTCCAACTCTTCTCTCCCTCTCCACTTCCTAATCTTTCCTTTCTTTTATATTCCTCCTTCCCTTCTACCACTCCTTCCCTCCTCCCTCCTCTTCCAATCTCCATCCTCGCTCACTCCCTCCTCCCAACCTGTTCATCCATCTCTATCGTTCCATCCTCTCTGAACTATTTCTATTCTTTTCCTCACTCCTTCATCTACCTCGTCTCCCCTACAATCCTCTCCTTAACACTCCCTCCCCCAACCCTATTCGTATTCCTTCCCTCCAGCACTTCCTCCCCATTTCCCCCTCTCCCCTCCCTCCCCTTTATCCCTTCTGTGCTACACTTCCTCTCCATTTCATCTCTTCCCTCCCTTCCCTCTCCCTCTATATTTCTTCCCTACTACACTTCCTTCTCATTTTCCCTCTCCTCTCCCTTCCCTCTTCCCCTCTATTTCTTCCTTCCTACCTTTCCTCCCCATTTCCCCTCTTCCCTTTCCTTTCCTTTCCTCTCCCTTTCTAATCCTTCCCTCTTACACTTCCTCTCCCCCTCCCCTCCCCCTCCCCCTCACTGGCACACTTTTATTGGGTAGCCTGGACCTCACTGGAGAGTTGTGGGGCTTTTTACAACTCAACGGCAAGCCACTTCGGTTTTATTCTGATCATTTATATTTTTAACCTCTTTCACTGAGACGATTACTTTTCTCGTGCCTTTTTCCCACCACCAGGCGATTTTACTGTGTGTGTGTGTGTGTGTGTGTGTGTGTGTGTGTGTGTGTGTGTGTGTGTGTGTGTGTGTGTGTGTGTGTGTGTGTGTGTGTGTGTGTGTGTGTGTGTGTGTGTGTGTGTGTGTGTGTGTGTGTGTGTGTCAAGCAGGACTATTTGCTTTCTCTACTGATCAATATTTTAAACCACTCATGACAGCATTTTAATCTTCCTCTTACTACCATCAGACGATTTTACTCAGCAAGGAATGAACCTCTGACTGGATGGGCTGCAACGCGTGTCCATTAATCCATTCACTTCATTCGTTTTCAATTTCTTTTCTTTCAATACTATGCAATATTATTCTGTAAAAAATATACATATATCTCAAAATAAAAGGAGTTAGCTGGATCGGGGCAACAACGACAACAAAAGCAACAACAACAACAACAAAAACGGCAACAACAATACCAAATAATATTTACTGTGTTTAATGTAATGTGAAAGTGAACTATTTAATTAGTTTACCCTTATGTGAGATGTAATTTATTTCATTTTTAGCGGGAAATACAGTATTGTGATGATGATGATGATACGATGATGAAAAGTAGCTGATAATGATAATGATGATAAAGATGATGATGATGATGATGATGATGATGATGAAAACTATTCTACCAAGGTAATCAATTTTATGGGCGTGTAATACCATACCAGCAAAGGTCATGAAAAACATGATATAAAAATTGAATTGGGATACGAGCAATTACAGTAACCCCTTCAGTGTGATGTATTTCCCCTGAGCTGACTAAAAATTGTCAGGTGGAGATTTATACAGAGTGGTCCATACATAAAGCGCCACATACACTCCGCTGGGTGATTTCTTGTGTGGTGCGGGTATGGCTATCGGTTATTGAGTGTCTATCCTGCATCATATACCCATCTCCTTCTCCTACTGCCACACCCCCGCCCACACCAGCAGACTCAGCCGTCCCCACAACACACGTGATACCCCTAGGTGTTTCTAGTGTAGTGCTATTTACGGACCACCTTGTATAAAAGATCATACTGATAATGGGGTTAATCACAAAGTTCTCAGCTAGTCAAAACAAAGATGCGTGTCAGAGCTCCGTATGGCAGTGGTTTAATCTGCATAACACCACTCTCACACACGGCAGTTAGGAGGGGAGGGGGGTAGAAAAAATGGACCTAATTTGCATGCTATAGTATTGTTTAAGTCACTAGTTTATTTGCAATGCCTCGAACTGGTGATAAAACCTGACAGTATCTTTTTAAATGAACAGCAGCCAGTAATCTTAAAGTGGGTTTAATTGTAATCTCGCTGCGTTAGTTCGGAACCTCAGACGCCTCAAACTTCCATAGATCTTGCTAATCTAACCAGCAGTATTCAGGCAAGTTGGCATCGTTGTAATCTTGTTGCGTTAGTTCATAAAACCTAAAGAGATCTTGCTAAACTAACCAGTAATATTCAAACAAGTTAAAATGTCGTAAATCAGCTTCATTAGTTCGGAACCCTTGCCATGTTACGAGATTACCGAAGACAACTCATACTCTGGGCTTCTGTGACTTACTTTTAGCTGTGTAAAATCGCTAATGCTAGAACTGTTCCGACCATGAGCGCTACTCGTAACAGTATTAACACACCCAATTTGTCATAAGTTACTCTTAGCTGTATATAATTGTCTGTCGTTATACGGAATTGAATACTAGAGTTGTCCCGACCATAAGCGTCAATTTAATTTCTTTGCCATCCAGTACAATCCCCAACATTCTGAGGAGCAATGTCGTTGAAGGCCATAACTAGGAGAATAAACAGAATGTGGCAGGTAAGGACTGACTGGAATATAAAAGTTTAGATTTAAAAAAAATATATATGACAGTACAACAATGATACAAAGACAAAGGAGTTCACAATGGAATGCATTAGGCTGGATAAATGGTAATGAGGATTAAGACAAATGTCAGAACACATATTTAGAGTCAAGGGAAACCGGAAGCAGGCTGAGAAAGTCTTCAAAAATAACTGTGCGAACAATGATGTGCTTAAACCAAAGAGTAACGGATAACTGGAATTGTAATAAAATGATGACAGAGTGGTTGAGAAGCTGTTACCTGAATCTACATAAGTTACTCATGTTCTGAACCCGTTTTCTACACTTTCTCCTCTCTCTCTCTCTCTCTCTCTCCCCTTTTTTAAATACTCGCATCACTCTCTTCTACTCTTCTTCCCATCTGGTACTCTATTCCTCCCCTCCCTCATTGTATATCTCTCCACTATAGCTCGTTTTCCTCATCGTTTTCTCCTGTACAGTTCATGACCTTCTGCATGATCTATTCTTAACTTTTACCTCTATGACTTGAGGAACATTATCTATTAAAAATGAAGCCGGACCACCTCGCTGGCACCTTAAGGTCTTTGCCCTGTGTATTAGTGTAATTGTGTGACTCATTCTTTCCTTCCCCTTCCTTTATATTTTTATCCCTCTCCTCTCCCTCTCTCCTTCTCCAATACACACGTACTCCTCCTCCTCTTTTGCTCTTCTTCCTCTTCCTTCTATTCCCTCTCACTCCTGCTCTCCCGTTCTAACTTCCACGAAAGGGGGAGAAGAGCAATATGCACCTGTTATCTGCTGTTTGTCTTCCCTTCTTCCTTCTCCTCTAGTTTCCCTCCTCTCCTCTTCCTCCTCCTCTTCCTCCTCCTCCTCTTCTTCTTCTTCTTCTTCTCCTTTCTCTTTTCCCATCCCTCCTTTCCCTCCTCCTCTCTTCTTCTCCTTTAAACGAAAGCGGGGAAGAGGGGATATATGCATCAATAATTTTGCCCAATCTTCTTCCTTCTCTGATTTTACTTTGTTTCATCCTCTCATCCTCTCCTGCTCTTCATTTCTTCCTCCTTTACTCTTTCTGTTCCCCTTCTTCCATCTCCCATTTTTTACTTTATCTCTTTACCTTCATCTTCTTTCCCTTCTCTACTTCTTCCCTTCCCATCCTTCCTCCTCCCTCCTGTTTTCCGATCCCTCTAATTCTCTCCTCTTCATCTTCTACATTTCAGTCCTCTCTCCCGCCACTCAAAATTACTTTCCATTCCCGTTCTTCTTCTTCCTCCTCCTCCTACTTTCATCGTATTCTCGTTCCTCATCTTTTCTACCAACTTCCTTTAGTCTTGTTTTCACTGTTATCTTCTTTTTTCCTCCTTCCCACCTTCCCTTTACCTCTTCTTCCTCTTCCATCTCCTAATAAGGGAAAGAAGGAAGTGAGAGAGGGGGAGAGGAGGAAAAGGGTGGGGGGGAGCTGGCAGCCTCTCCTGGTCACCACTTCCGGTCACTCCACCTTTTGCCTCTCTCACTCCCTCCCTTCCGTCTTCCCTCCCTCTCACTTCCTCCTTCCAGGCCTTTCTTTCCTTCCCTCTTCGTCTCTTCTCTTCCTGATCTCTCTCTCTCTCTCTTACATTCTTCCCATCCTCCTAACCTCCCTGCCTTATCATTTTTCTGCTTACTTTCCCTGAATCCTCCCTCCCTATTCAAATCATCCACCCATACACCAGCCCTTCCTTTCTCCACATTTTTTTTTTTCCTTCCTTCTTCATTCTTTCCTTTCTTCACTCCTTCTTCCCCTGCCCCTCCATCCATTCATTCATCCATCCATCTACTCATTCATCCACCGATCCTTTCTTTCACCCTCAGTGTTTCCTTCCTTCCTTTATTCCATCCTCTCTTCCTTCCTTCTTTCCTCCATCTAGCTGATTTTTCCTTGTTCTTCACTCCGTCCGTCCATCCTTAGCTCTTCCCTCCTTCCTCCTTTATCTCTCCATCGTTCCCTTCTCCTTCACACTTTGCTTCCTTCCTTCCTTCCTTCACTCCTCTTCACCCATCCATCCTTCTCTACTTCGTTCTCACCTTCGTTTCATCATCTTTACCTTCTCCCTCCCTCATGCTTACAACCCCCCCCCTCTCTACTCACATTCCTCCTTCACAATTCCCGCCCCTCTCTCTGTCTCTGTCTCTGTCTGTCTGTCTGTCTGTCTGTCTGTCTCTCTCTCTCTCTCTCTCTCTCTCTCCTCAATAATTAATCACATCCCTCCCTCCCTCATTAATCAGTTTACCTAACCCCATCCCACCTCTCCTCTCTCTCTCTCTCTCTTTCCCCCACCCCTCTCACTCTCTCTCTCTTTCTCTCCCCCACTCCTCTCTCTCTGTCCTCACCACCCCTACTTAAGATATATTCCCTATCATTATATCACACACCCCTTCTTCCTTCCCATCCCTTTCCTCCTTACCTCTCCTCCCTCTCTTGCTCCCTCCGCTTCAACACTTCCACCTCCCACGCTTCTCTTCTCTCCAATAATACACTGAGCTATCTATAAACTAACAAATTTATAGTAACAGGGCCATAGCATTACATTTCTTCATAAAAATTATATCGATTTCTAGTATTAACAACAGTACGATCATTTCTCTTGGCATACTGGTTATTTTTTCCACAGGACGATCACTTCTCATATCACACAGGCTACCGTATTTTTTTTTTCACAGTACGATCTTTTTTTTTTATTTTTTCACAGTACGACCATTTCTCATATAACACTGGCTATATATTTTTTTTCACAGTACGATCATTTCTTATATCATACTGGCTATTTTTTCACAGTACGATCATTTCTCATATCATACTAGCTATTTTTTTACAGTACGATCATTTCTCATATCATACTGGCTATTTTTTTTTTTCACAGTACGATCATTTCTCATAACATAATGGCCATTTTTTTTCACAGTACGATCATTTCTCATATCATAAGGGTTATTATTTTTTTTACCGACTTCTCGTCTGTGAATCCTTTTTTTTTTTTTTAGATGTTTTTCGTGCGTCCATTTTCCTAACGTATTATATCCACTAAATTAACTGCTTTGACAATATTAGTAAGGACGGTGAATCATACTACCCGACTTGTCACATTCCAAATTCCTTCAAGTCGGGTGTGAAAATGTGGACGGTGTGACCTCCATCTGCGGCCCTGATAATTAACCTTTAAAGCACAAATTTTTCTCCACATCACTAATTAAAAACCTTCATTGAAAAATTAGTTCAATTCTGGTGAAAAATTAGATGTGTGTGTGTGTGTGTGTGTGTGTGTGTGTGTGTGTGTGTGTGTGTGTGTGTGTGTGTGTGTGTGTGTGTGTGTGTGTGTGTGTGTGTGTGTGTGTGTGTGTGCGTGAGAGAGAGAGAGAGAGAGAGAGAGAGAGAGAGAGAGGGAGAGTCAGAACTGGGGGAGGGGGAGGGGAGGACAAGGAGGAGCGCAGGGAGGGAGGTGACCTAATTAAATTTTTGATGTGATAATGTCCTCGCCTAAATTTCTTTTTTATTCCTGCTACAACCAAGTGATTTTACTCAGCTCAGGAAGGCACCCTAGTAGCGAGGGAATTAATGGAGTCTTTAATTTATACATATTCAATGACTCTCCTTTGCTGAATATAAAATAATGTGGTAGCAGCAAGAACAGAGTGAGAATGATGTCCTCGGGGTGAAGGGTTTAATAAGAGTCAAGATTTCCAGCATTATCGCCACACTAAATTTCATTAAGCTCTGTCAAGTCAGTTTGGAGTTTGGTGAGCGATAAAGAGACGGACAGGAAAAATGTTCAGTCGCTCCGCATGATATGGTAACTGAAACTGGGTAACAGCACAGGATTTAAGCTCTTTTTAGTGAGTAAGTAGTGACAGTGTAACAGTAAATTTATTACCAACTACTCGGTTCAGAAAAAAAGAAAAAACTCTACCTTGCAGATAAGTACACAAGTGTACCAAAAGAAGTGTGCTTTTATACTTACTCCGTTGTGCAGCACGAGCGGAGCGCCACTTACCTGCAATAATAATACGGTACATATTAATATGGATGAAAATAATAAATACTCTTATTTTACTATTTAGAGTAATAACACTAATGAATTATTCATAATGGTATCATGTGCAGCTTTCGTCTGACATCACACTGTATACATAACGACACACACACACACACACACACACACACACACACACACACACACACACACACACACACACACAATCTAATCCAATCACTTGGGAGTTAGATGGCAGACAGACAGAGAGATGGACGACAGACAAAAGACAGACAGACAAATTATAAGGCATCCTAATTCCACTTACTGACTGACATAACTCAATCAGTTCTGTCTGCAGGCTCATTTCTTCACAATCCATCCAGTTGTTTGGGACGAATTTGACGACAGACAGACAAACAGACACAGTTTTAAATTTTCCTGCGCATTATTATATCACTTCGCTCACAGGGCTGATAGGGAAACTTAATTAATACTGCTCAGGCTGATAAGATATGGATATAGAAATACCTGACAAACATGTATACACAATGGCCGGAGTCATGGTAGAGCACAATAATAACAGTTACGGTACATTCACACTGCAGCATAAACACAATAACACCAGCAGTTAACGGTACACTGGCACAACAACACTATAAACACTGCTTACAATGCTGCACCAGAAAGGGGATTTGCACTTCAATATCATCATCATCATCACCACCACCCGTCATTATTATCATCATCATCATCATCATCAATCACACCAAAACTGCATGTCCAACCCAGTGAGGCTTTTCGCACTTTGGCCATTCATTTTCAAGCAAGATTTATTTCGTGGCCATAACCTTGACCCACCCTGACCTGAGAGACTCGAGATTACTTTATTGAGCTAAGGGTTATAATCTCCTTCCACTGATCCTTTCACTGGTTGAGGCAGAAAAGAAAAAAAGAGAAGGAAAAAAGAAGGCTGGAAAGAAAGAAACAAAGAATGAGTTGGTTATAGACAAAGAGCACTACCCGTGACCAGTCCGTGGATGTGACCGGCAATAAGGCAGCGGTCACCCACCCTGCGGACATAAAGTTGAACCGAATGTTAGGGGTCGCCGCCGCGGACCCTGATCGTGTGATAATAGATACTGCATCTAACCTTTAACATGCCGTCACTCAGGCCTTGACGGGATAGACTGACGAAGGGGAAGGGAAGTTGAAATTTGAGGAGACTAAAAAGAATTAATATTTGATAGGGAGGAAGTTGAATTTTAAAGGAAGTTTAATAATAATAATAATAATAATAATAACAATAAAAGTTACTGCCACTTGAGAAACCCTGTACCAATCATAAAACTAAAGAACTTCATCTCTAACTTCGCCTTCGACAGTAAGCATGCATTTAAATAAAGTAACCATAAGGCAGCAAAACTGATTTCCTCTCTGTGAAAAATATCACCACGAGACTAATGAATTTCACTTTACTTTTAAGAACAGGTGACTACTAAATACAGAACTCTGTTTCAATTCGGGTTATATGGAAAAAAAAAAAAAAATCCACAACTCGACCTCACAACACCAGACTCTACTTCATCTCTGAGATCATTTAACTGTAAAAGGAACTCGTATCACATCTTCAAGTTGGAGCCACAAAATTAACTGTGTATAAGTCAAGAGGATTCAAAGCTCACTTAACGTCTGAGGAATACGTAACAACAGAGCTGAAGGAACTCAGTTTTATAGTAAAGAAACCTAATATTACTAGGGCATAAATCAAGAAGGTTTAATATTCACTTCACCACTGAGGAATATCACGCCAAAAAGACTAAAAGAACTTGCCTTAGCTTCGAGTATTAAGGAATCACGTAGCAAAAGGAATCTAAACTTCATGAGCAAGGAATCACATAACTAAGGGAATAAACACCATCGAGCACAAGGAATTACATAACTAAAGGAACCTACACTCTCGAGAACAAGGAATCACATAGCTAACGGAATCTACACTCTCAAACACAAGGAATCACATACTTAAAGGCACCTACACTCTCGAGAACAGGGAATCACATATCTAAAGGAACCTACACTCTCGAGAAGAAGCAATCACATAACTAAAGGAATCTACAGCCTCGAGAACAAGGAATCACATGAGTAAAGGAACCCACACCCTCGAGAACAAGGAATCATATAACTATAGGAACCTACACCCTCGAGCATATGGAATCACACCCTCAAGCATAAGGAATCACATAACTAAAGCGATCCACAGTTCCACACCCAACCAAAAGCGACCCCCACCGTCTGCCTGCATGCATGTGTCTGGAGCGGGGCGGGAATCTCTGCCATCAACTCGCCTGTCGCCCATCAAACGCGGAATCATGGCCTGTGAACTTCCTCGACTGCCCTTTGTAAACTCACTCTTATGGCCCATTTTATTACGCCTATCATCTGTATTTTCTTCCTACTTCTCTTATATTCCTCTTCCGTGTTTTCAGTTCTTTAACTCTGTACTTTTATATCCTAGTTTTATATCCTGTTGTATTATTTTCATTCATATGACCTGTTTTATCATTCATGGCATCTTTATCGTCTTCGTACTTCTCTTCTGGGTTTGTTTTTTCCATCCTTTAGGCTTAATACGTTCACCACCTTTTAGTTAGTCACCTTTAAGCTGTTCTCTTTCTTTTACTGGCTGCTTTATTATTACTATCATCTTTATTTTCCTCGAACTTTTCCTAGATCCTTCTCTTATGTCGTCCATACTTTTGTTTTCTATTTCTGCCATCCTTTATTTGGCTTTCTTTAAGCTTCTTCTTTATACTTTCTTACCATTGCTCTTACTTTCGTCTCTTGCATTTTACCTCCTTGTATTTTCAACGCCTTCTTTCATTTCCTCTTCACATTCATTTTTTTTCTTACCTCTCTTACAAGTTTCACTTTTTCCTCCTTTTCAGTTTAGGCATTATTCTTTTTTTTTCGTTTTCTTTCCCTCTTTTTCTTTTTTTCTCTCTCTCTCTCACACGTTACCTCTTATTTTCGCGAGCTAAAATTTGCGTTCCTCTCCTGTTGTTTTACTCGTCCATCTCTTATAATCCTCTCATGCACATAATCTACTATCATTTACAGTCGTCTTTAATATCATTTCATTTTTTTTTTTTACTTGCCTTACAGTCCTCTCTTTTAGTTTACTTTCTAAAAGTTTTCTTACCACAACCTTCTGTACTTTGCTTTCTTCTTAATTCTGCAGACTCGCCTCCCTTTTCTTCATTGATTTCACAACATTCTTTAGTTTCTTTTTTCTTTTTCTTTTTTTTTACCTTACTTCACACCGTCCTAACTTTTCTGTCTTCTGTACACTGTTCTTTCACCACTCAGCGTCCTTGCACTTCTTTTAACATTCCTCGCCTGTTGTTGTTGCTGTTGCTGTTTTTATTTCACTTCCTCAGCGTTTATTTGCACTCTTCCCGTCTTACCTTCTTCGCATTTCTCTTTCGTCTTACTGTTCTACCTCCTTTACTTTCAGTCTTCTTCGCGTTGCTCTCCCCTCCCCTTCTTTGCCTTCGATTTTTACGTCATTTTTACGTTCTCTCTCTTCTTGTTTTCTTCATGCCTCTTAGTTTCGCTATTGTCCTTTATATTCATTCTCTTCCCATTGTTTGCTTCGCACCTTATATTTTACTCATATTCTTCATCCTTTCATTTCGACAGTTAACTTTACCTTCCTATAATTCCTTCTTCACAGTTTCTCTCGCTTTCTTGTTTTCTATTTAACCTGCCTTATTTTCGCTCTCCTATGATTTTTTTCTCCCCATTCCCCTCGACTCTCTCGTACTTCTTTTAACACTCCCCTCCGGGATTTTACCGCCTTTCACTTTCTTAATTTTCCTTTCCTCATTTTCCCCTCACTTAAACATATTTTGCATCTTGCTCCCTAAATTTCTTAGAGCCTAATTTACTTTCTTTTCTTCTTATCGCTCCCTTTAATTTTCATAGCATTCTCTACTCCCTTCTTACTTACTGCTCCTTTTAATTTTTGTAATTTTCTTTATTTTCCTCTTTTCTTACTTGCTCCTTCCTTTAATTCTTACATCTGTCTTTACTTTCGTCTCTTCTTACTTGTCTTATGCTTTGATTTACTTATGGTTTTTCCTCCTACTTCCTACCGCCTTCACTGGTTCTAGGAATAAAACGCTCCCCTGTCCTGCCTTGGAAAATCCTTGTCATTCCTTTTATTTTTCTGTATTGCCAAGGCGCGTTTGTTCGACACTGATAAAGATACCTAAACCCCTTCATGCCAATACAGGACCAAGCGTTGTCGGAATGGAGGGATAATTTGATTAGTAACCAAGGAGATTCAGTCCTACCCCATGACTAAGGCTCACTGAATGTCATGCAGCCAGAACTTCGTATTCACGAGGTGGAGTGGCCCAGTTCCGTCAGATGAAAGCAAACTGACTACTGTTATATACTGTAAGCTCAATCGCTGTGTTACTAATTTCTGCTTTTACTGATTTCTGAATTTCCGGTAACACGTCACGGCTGCTGAGTTAATGGCGCCCGGTGGACCATGCTGAACTGCTGTACCTTGAAATACCCTTCACTTTTTATATGTTCATGTGATGCTGAAAGACTATACTCTGTTCACTTTAACCAGACGTAAAATTGCAGTCCCTCCATCTTAAGTGTTGGGCTGTAACAAGAGATTACCTCTAGAATATGGTGGTGGTGAGCAAGGAGTGAATGGAGAGGATGATGAGCCGCAGTACTGTCCTATTCTGCCTTTGAGCTACAGGATATAAGCTGCACAATGACAAATATATCAGTATGGTTAAGGGGAATGAACTACAGTACTGAATATAAGTACTTTTCGCATATTGTATAATTTTCATGAGCACTGAACATTCTTCTACTTTTTTATATTTTGGTGCCGCTTAAGAATCAATGGAAGAATAATTATACCCATATTAGAAGCCATTTAACTGGGATGATACAACACATTTTCCGTAGAAGGTATATATTTTTCTCTCCTACTTCTGTATCTCATCTTCGTTTCCATTCGTGTCACTTTTCAGAATACTTCACTGCCTCGGAAAATACTTGTCATTCCTTCCAAGTTCATGTCTTGCTCAAGGACGATATATACATTTATTTCCTGTTACTCTACCCATGTTTTTTCTATTTTATGAGCTTTTATTATATTTTTTGCTCTCTCTCTCTCTCTCTCTCTCTCTCTCTCTCTCTCTCTCTCTCTCTCTCTCTCTCTCTCTCTCTCTCGCTCGCTCGCTCTTGCTGTCCGAATAATCAATAAATATTCACATTTCTATACTTGAATATATTCATCAAGAATATATATATATATATATATATATATATATATATATATATATATATATATATATATATATATATATATATATGCAGAGAGAGAGAGAGAGAGAGAGTCTCTTTCTATATACTCGATTTTCCTCTCGCTAATCTCTCATCCTCTCTCGTATTTCTTCCTCTGTTTTCACAAAATCGCCAGAAGCTGGTAAAATCTCTGTCATCCCTTATAACTTCCGGTATTACTGAAGTGTTGGGTGTAAATTCCCGCTCGAGCTTTTTATCTGAGAACTTCTTTTTATTTTCTCAATTTTCGCTCGAAATTTTTGCTCTTCTTCCAAAAATTTCTTCTTCATTGTCATATCTCTTCTGTCACTTTAGCCACCTCACTCTCTTCATCCAAGACTCTCTCTCTCTCTCTCTCTCTCTCTCTCTCTCACTTCTGTAATTAAAGGAATTTTCTACTACAATTTACACCGAAACAATAAGAACCGTAGCCTGTGCAGTTTCTCTCTCTTTCTCTCTCTCTCTCCTGCTTCCTCCTCCTCGCTTGCCTGTTCTTCGTCCCTCTTCCTGTTCTCTCTTCCATTTTCTCATCTTCCCTTGTCTGACTCTTTCCCTCTGCGTATTAGTCTCTCTCTCTCTCTCATTAGGGAATACGTTTTGTGTTATTAATATAAACACCGTAACGCACAGCAAGAAATGCAAGGTCTGTATATCTGGGTAATTTTCCCCTCCCTCCCTCTCTCATCAACAAGCCTATTAATACACTGTTGGTGGTGCCAAAGCAAAACCTCTGACAGCATGTGTGTGTGTGTGTGTGTGTGTGTGTGTGTGTGTGTGTGTGTGTGTGTGTGTGTGTGTGTGTGTGTGTGTGTGTGTGTGTGTGTGCGCGTGCGTGCGCGCGGCAATAAGTGCTTGTGTGTGGGAGTGTGTTGACCTACGGGTGTTCTTCGTACAGAGAGAGAGAGAGAGAGAGAGAGAGAGAGAGAGAGAGAGAGAGAGAGAGAGAGAGAGAGAGAGAGAACTGACGTTTAGCTGCCTGTATTTATAGCTTCTTCGACTGACCCTATGGCATGTACAACTAGAGAGGGTGCTCAAAAGACACAGCCATGAAGTAGATGAACTTTGACCATGATTGTTTACCTTGACCTTTGATTGATCTTCACCAAAACTAAATCACTTCTCGCCATCCCCTCGTACAATATTAGTGCAAATTCTGAGTTATTCAAGATACAACGTCGCATTTGTGACCTTGATCTGTGACCTTGAGTCATTACCTTTGACCTCAAGTATGATCGATCTGCACCAAAATCGTATCACTAAGTCCCATCTCCACGCACGATGTATCTGCCAGTTTTGATTGGAATTAGATCATGCATTCACTGGACATCAGCACACACTGCACTTTTGCCCTGACCGCTGCTCTGGCATGTCTGATAGATCTTCACCAAAATCGATTCACTTCTTGGCACACGCACACACACACACACACACACACACACACACACACACACACACACACACACACACACACACACACACACACACACACGCACGCACGCACGCACACACACACACACACACACACACACACACACACACACACACACACACACACACACACACACACTGTAGGTGCCAACTTGTTCTATATCGGTTCAGACACTACTCACATATACTATTAGCACAGATACACACATTAACCTATATAAATCCACGCAGAGAAACTAACTCCTATACAGTAGCTACTCCTTCGGCTTCACTGATAAGCACTTCCATCGTGACGTGAACAACCATGAATCGTCACTGTAAATTACATCAGTGTATAATTTACTGTAGGAAACGGTGAAAGAGAGGGTGTCAGAGGTCTGGTGGGGAGAGATGCCTGCGAACGCTTTTTACGCACACATCCGTACATGCATGACAGCTGTTCAAACTGTACACCCGAAGAAGTCTGCGTGTGCGTGTGAATCTCCGTCCATAAATGTGCGAATCAGTGAACACAATGGTGGGAATATATATATATACATTAGATGCTATGTCTTCGTGTGTACGTATCTTTGTGGTAACCTCTGCTCGACGCGCGCGCGCGCGTGCGTGCGTGCGTGCGTGCGTGCGTGCGTGTGTGTGTGTGTGTGTGTGTGTGTGTGTGTGTGTGTGTGTGTGTGTGTGTGTGTGTGTGTGTGTGTGTGTGTGTGTGTTGTGCAGTGTTGTTTGGTGTCGTATTGTGTTGTGCTGTATGGTGTAAAATGATGTAGTGTAGTGAAGTGTAGCGTAGTGTAGTGTAGTGCAGTGCAGTGCAGTGCAGTGCAGTGCAGTGCAGTGCAGTGCAGTGCAGTGCAGTGCAGTGCAGTGTAGTGTAGTGTAGTGTACTGTAGAGCTGTGTTGTTTAGTGTAAGGTGGTGTATACCAGTGTAGGGTAGCGTGGTGTGGTGTGGTGTGGCTTGTGAAGTGTCGCGTAGTCTCCACAGCACAGCATAGCATACCAAACCATGGCATAAAAAAGTATAGTACAGTAAAGCATAATATAACACAGCATCACATAGCACAAAATAGTAGACCCAGAGTGTGGCACAGCAAGGTATAGTGTGGTGTGGTGTGCGTAGTGTGGCGTGGTGTGCGTGTGAGTGTAGCCCTAACCGGAGCACTGTAAGTAATATGAGCACCAAGGACAGCTCTCACCACACACCATCATCACCACCACCACCATTAGAGACATCCTTACCACCACTAGTATTATTAGGTTTCATCACTAAAACCACCACCACCACCACCGCTGCCACTAGAAATATCACCACCAGCATCACTGTCACTAGAAATATCACCATCACCACCATCACTATCACTAGAAACGTCCCTGCCACCACTGTTTTCATCAATTTCAGCAGCAGCACCACCACCATCACAACTACCAATAGAACCATCGCAACCTCTACTATTGTCACCACTTTCACCACCACCACAAGTACCACCAGATATATAGCTACCACCACCATTTCCACCAAATTCATCACCACCAACACCACCATAACCACCATTAAATACCACCACCATAACCATCATTATATACCACCACCATAACCATCATTATATACCACCACCATAACCATCATTATATACCACCACCATAACCACTATCATCATCACCTAGAATAACACTTTTACCCTAACCACCATTACTAGGTACTATCATCACCAAGTTACGAACACTTTCATCACCATCATTACTACTTTTACATTCACCACTACCACCACTACCAATCACCACGACCAGCTTTCACCAAAACCACCCCTGCCATGATCATCCTCACCACAGCTGCCACCATCACATCACCATTATCATAAATCATCTCCCTGGTCATCACCTTCACCACCAGGACTATCATTCCCGTCACTCATTTCAACCGGGTCGGAAAGCATCATCATCATCATCATCATCATCATCGATATCATTCCTGCACTACTTTTTTTTACTCATGTCATCATAACTATCATCACCACTCACACAGGTCCTGTCACAAATACTCAAACACTGTCATCACCATCGCCTCCATCATCATCACACACACGTAAACACCACCACCACCACCACCATCATTACACATTTTTTCACTCCGCGATCTCTCCCTTCTACGTGTCATCACCACTATCATCACCACTCACACAGGTCACCATTACCCTTATTCAAACCAGCTCCACCATTACCATCGTCAAAACTACCGTCATTCACACACATAAGCACCGTCATCACCATCATCATCATCACCCACATAAGCACCATCATCACGGTCACCATCATCACCCACATAAGCACCGTCATCACCATCATCATCATCACACACACAAAAGCACCATCATCACCATCATCACTCACACCAGACTAGATGAACACCTGAAATCTCTGTTTCCGCATCACATCATCACAAAACACATACCATCACTAATTTATACTCTTATTCCCCCTGCTGCGCTCTTCATCATCATCATCATCATCATCATCATCAGTATCAAAGTTCGTAGGAGAATGGACAGAGGCAGCTTTTTTTTTATTATTATAACTGAAGAGGAAGAGGATGACATGGTAGATGAAGTAGGAGTTGAGGAGGAGGAGGAGGAGGAGGAGGAGGACGAGGAGGAGGAGGACGACGACGAGGACGAGGGGGAAGGAAAGGTAGGAAGGGAGGGGGGTAAGAAAAGTAGGGAGGGGGAAAGTAATGAGGGAGAGAAAGTATGGAAAAGAGGGAAGAAAGAGAAAGTAGAAGAGTGGAGGGTGAAGGAAGGAGGGGATAGGGAGAAGAAGGGGAGAGGTAAAGGAGGAAAGAAAACAGGAAAAAGAGAGAAATGAAGTGTGCAAAAGGATGTAAAGAGAAGAAACGCTGAGAGAAGAAATGGAGTCAAGAAAAGAAAATGGAAAGGAACAGGTAAAAGTAAGAAGAAGCGATGGCAAAGAAAATGAAGAAAGGGCTTAGTGACAGGCTTGGAGTAATTGTAATTGTAATTTAATTGAAATATAATTAATTACACATTTTTAAGATAATTGTAATTGTAATTGTAATTCGTTATTTCTAATGATGTGTAATTATAATTGTAATTGTAATTGTGTTTTTAAGTAATATAGTAATTGCATTTGTAATTGTAATTGAGCATTTTGGAGAAGAACAATTATAATTACATCACACAAATACTTTGATAAACGTATATAGTATGATTTACTGAACCGAGAGAGAGAGTGAGAGAGAGAGAGAGAAGGGTGGATTTGCTCTGAAGTAAACATGTTACACGAGACAGTATTATTAGTTGATACTAAAAAAAAAAAAAAAAAAAAAAAAGTGTATACATGTTTTGAGTAATCCGCAATTTGTTATTTTTTTTTTACCTGTGTATAAGTAATTGAAATGTAATTGAACACAAACTAGGTTGTAATTGTAATTGCAATTGTAATTTGGAAGTATTAAAACTGAGTAATTGTAATTGTAATTGTATTTGTCATATTTTTCCTTCCCTGTATTTGTAACTGTAATGTAATAATGGGCAAGTAATTCTAATTGTAATTGTAATTGACTGAAAGCATATGTAATTACTCCAAGCCTGCTTAGTGATGCGAGAGAGAGAGAGAGAGAGAGAGAGAGAGAGAGAGAGAGAGAGAGAGACTAAAATGGAGTTGGAGGGAAAGAGGTAGACAGGCCTTTTCCTCCACCAAAGTATACCTCCCTCATGCCTTATTCAAGATTATCTCCTTCCCTTCTTTCTCCATCTCTGTTTCCCTTCCCCCTTCACTTCCGCCTTCTCTATCCCTTCCTCCTTCATGTCTTTACGTTTTCTCTTCTTTCCTCTTTCCCTTCGCTCGTGTCGTCTCTCCCTCATTATCTCCTTTTCCCTCTCCTTCCCTCTGGCTATAAGTCACTGAGGAACACAGCGAGAAGAAATACCTATATATGACTAATATACCTGAAGGAGGAACAGGAAGGAGGGAAGAAGGAAGGAGGAAAGACGGATGGAGAGGGGGACAGGGTTATACTCATACTCATGGATGAACTGAAGCATGGATGGAGGTTAGAAGACAGAACTGAGGAGCGAGAAGGGAAAGTAGAAAAGGGGAAGGAAGGGAAGAATGAGGGAGGGATGCAAAGGAAGGAGAAATAATGGAAGAACGGAAGGAAGGAAGGCAGGATGGAAGGAGAGTAAAAAAAAGTAAGTTAGGAAGGAAGGAAGGAAGGAAGGAAGGGAGGAAGGAAGGGAGGGAGGGAGGAACGGAGGGAGGGGAAGGATGGAAGTAAGGTGAGAAGGAAGGAAAAATGAAGGAAGGAAGGCTGGAAGGAAGGAAAGAAAGAGAAATGAAGAAAGGAAAGGAGGAAGGAAGAATGAAGGAAAGAAAGAATGAATGAAAGAAGGAAGGAAAAAGGGAGGAAGGAGGGAAAGAAGGAAGGGGAATAGTAGGAAAGAAGACGAAGGATCACAAGTAGGAGGACGGAGAGGAAGGAAGGAGAGAGGAACGGGGTCATCCTTATTAACGAACTGAGACAAGGAGAAAAGTTAGAAGACAGAGCTAAGAAACGACGAAGAGGCCACGATAAAAACTGGAAAACAAATTGGAATGAATAAAAGTGGAAAGGAAGAAATTACAGTAAAACGAAATAAAAAGAAAGGGGAATACGATTGGAAGACAAGACTGAGGACAGAGAAGCGACCACGCAAAGAATGTGGAAGCGAAAATGGATGAAGAAAAATGGAGAGGAAGGAATATGGGCAGAAAGACGAACCACGTGAAAGATGGGAGAGGAAGGAAATGCAGCAGGTGAGACAGGTGTGGAGAAAGGAAGAAAGGAAGGTGAAAGAACATGTGGGAAGAAAGTGAGACGGAAGACAAGGAAGTGGGAATGGACTTAAAGAAATGAAGAGGGAACAAGAATGGAAGAACGACTCGGAACAAAAGAAGAGACGGGAGAGAGAAGAAAGAAGGGAAAGGGAGAGGATGGAAGAAAGGGAGGAAAAAACGAAGGGCGGAAGGAGCGAAAGAGGGAGAAAAGAAGGAAGTGGGAGGGAGGGAGAGGAGGAGGAAAGAAGGAAGTGGGGAAGGAGGGTGAGAGGGAGAGAGACAGTGACAGAGAGAGCGATAAAATGAAGAGGGGGAGGGACAGATTGGGGAGGGAGCAGGAGATAAGAAGAGCGGAAGGGATACACAAAAGCAGGGAGTGAGGTAGGGAAGAGGGAGAAACGAAGAGGATGAGAGGGACAGAATTAGAAACAGATGGAGGGAAGGATGGAGAGAGACAGAGGGAAGGAGATAGGAGAGAAAAGAAGGAATGCAGGATAGGATGGAGAGAAACAGAGGGAAGGAGATAGGAGAGAAAAGAAGGAATGCAGGATAGGAAGCTCAAAGGGATGGAAAGGGGGACAGAAAGAGACATGGAGGAAGAAAAGAGGAAGGAAAGGAAGGAGGGACGGCGTAAGGATGGAAGAAGAGAAACAGGGATGGACAGGAGAGGAGAAAGAGAAGGAAGGAGGGAAGGAAAGGAAGGACAGAGGGAAGGATGAAGAGAGGGAACGAGGTAAGGAGAGACAGAGGGAAGGAAAGGAGGGATGGAGGGAAAAAGGGGTGAGGGAGGGGGTTGAGAGCAGAAACCTAGCCAGTGTGAAGGTTCCCGGTGGAGCAGTCATGGTTACACACTTTTCTCGCTCCCTCACTCCTTTCAGTATATCTTTTTTTTTCTCTTTCACTCACTTCCTCTTTCATACTTTCCTTTCACTCCCTCTCACTCTGTTCTTTTCATTTCTCTCCATTCTCCAATCCGCCCCCTCCTCACTCCCCCCCCCCTTTCTCTAGGTCTTATCCACGTACTCTTCGACCCTCTCTCTCTCTCTCTCTCTCTCTCTCTCCCTAGGTTTTATCCACGTACTCTTCGACCCCCCCCTCTTTCTCTCTCTCTCTCTTCTCTCTCTCTCTAGGTATTATCCACGTACTCCTCGACCCCCCCCCTCTCTCTCTCTAGGTCTTATCCACGTACTCTTCGACCCTCTCTCTCTCTCTCTCTCTCTCTCTAGGTCTTATCCACGTACTCTTCAACCCCCTCCTCTCTCTCTATCTCTAGGTCTTATCCACATAATCTTCAACCCCCCCCTCTCTCTCTCTCTCTCTCTCGGTCTTATCCACGTACTCTTCGATCCTCTCTCTCTCTCTCTCTCTCTCTCTCTCGGTCTTATTCACGTACTCTTCGACCTTCTCTCTCTCTCTCTCTCTGTCTCTCTCTCTCTCTCTCTTTGCCTCAATCTCTGACAATCCAAGAAAATTCCAGTGCGATGTGTGTGTGTAGGGAGGGGGGATTACCTCGCTGAAGGCCAAGCGGAAATGTCTACAATATGGTAAGTAAACAGAACACGACAAACGGAGGGTGAAATAAATACTCCTGATACAGCACAGCGATAAGACGACAAATGAAGGCACACAGGAGAATAACAGACTAGTGGAGGTATTCTCGTGCGGTGGGGATGCTTACTAACACATCATCCTTACCGGTTTATTTTTTATTCTGTTCCAATCTATGTCTATATTAATGAGATATATGACGCAAAAACTGGATATTAATGGGCAGTTTCGAAAATAAATAGTTAAGGAAGAGATGCTAGGGACTTTCCTTATCCGACGCGAATAAAAGTCTTGATATATACCGTATATATATATATATATATATATATATATATATATATATATCTATATATATATATATATATATATATATATATATATATATATATAAAATACTAACTTCGAAAGACATATAATTGGCAGCTCATTGTACAGTTGCCTCAAGGAGTTCCAATACCCCCTGTGTTACCACCTGTCATAAGGTGGCTACATGTTGCACTGCTTTATATATTAATAATATGTGCGTATCATGCATAATTCCATATTTTCTATGAGTCAAAAAGGTTTCGAAGCTGTCCCACAGCGAGATCCATGAGACAGACTTAACATCTCAGATTTCACATGTAAAGGTGTAGTAGTGTTGTTGATGTATGATGACTATAACTGGGATAACCTTCATGATATATATATATATATATATATATATATATATATATATATATATATATATAAACAGGGGAGTGATTAAAACATCACCAGAAACAACATTTATTACGCTTATGTTAGTACAGAATACCTATAGGGATATAAATGCAGGCAATATATATATATATATATATATATATATATATATATATATATATATATATATATATATATATATATATATATATATATATATATAATACTTTTTCCCTGCATTTATATTCCTATACTGTAGGTATTCTGTATTAACATACCCGTCATAAATGTTGTTTCTGGTGATGTTTTAATCACTCCCCTGTTTACATAATACTGCCAGCCATTATGACGTCTGGCATACATACGGACCACTCACGTCCGTCGTTACAGTGCGAATGCCCGTTCATTCACAGACATGTACGTTACTACGGCGACGTTGCCATATCTTGACAGGAGATAACACAGGGGGTACGGGAACTACTTGAGGCAACTACACCTTTGAGTCTCCGACCTGATCCTGCCTTATCCTCTCTCTCCCTCTCTCTCTCTCCCTCTCTCTCTCTCTCTCTCTCTCTCATTGTCTTCCATTGGTCACGCCTCTCCTCCCCACCGTTATTCTCAAACACTACCTTCCAAGCCGTCTCTCCATCCCTCCAGATTTCCTTCTTTCCTCCACTTCCCTCCCTCACGCAATCTATATACGTACTCTACCTCCCTCTCCCCTACCTTCCCTTCTTTTCCCTCCACCTCCGTCCCACTCTCCCCTACTTTCCTACCTCTTCTCTCCACCTCAGCCCCATTCTCTTAAACCTTTCTCTCAGTTTCCCCTCACCTTCCCTCTTTCCTTCACTTTCCTCCCTCACGCAATCTGTATAAATCCTCTACCTCCTTTTCTTCCTCCACCTCTCCCCTACATTGCTCTCCTCTCACCTTCCCCTCTTGTGTCCACTGCTTTTCCCACCTTTTCCCCACCTTCTCCTCTTTTTTCGTTTAACTCCTCCCCTCTTCTCCCACTCTCTCCCTTCTATTTTCCCTCACCTTCCCATCCCTTATTCATCAGTTCCCACCTTTTTCCCATCTCCCCCTCAAGTTTCCCCATCTTCCCCTCCTTTTCCCTTACTTCCTTCCCAATTCTTTCTCCTTAATTTTTCCCTCTGCTTTTCCTCACCTTCCCCTCCCTTGTCCATCATATTCCTACTCCCCCATCTTCCTCATCTCCTCATTCTTTCCCAGCCTTCTTTCTTTCTTTATCTCCTCTACTTTCTCCCCATATCTTCCCCTCCCTGTTTTCTTCCCCCCCAACCTCCTTCGTTTCCCATCTCCTTTCCCTCACCTTCTCCTTCATATTCCACCACCTTCCTCTCCGTCCTTCCTCATTTAACCCTCTCTCTTTCCCCATTTTCTCCCCCTCCTTTCCCTGTTTCCCGTTCCTTCTCTCATCGTCCTTTCGCTTCTCCACCTCCCCTTGCCCCTCATATCATTTATTCTTTTTCCATTCTTAATTCCACTCTGATCTTATTCATCGCTCCATCAGTCTCTTTCTCTTTCTTCTTGTATGTCATTTTTTTTCTCCGTCAGTTATTCCTCCCTGCTCTTCCTTCTTTATCCAGTCTTTCCCTCTCCCCCTGCATACTGTTACTTCCTTTTTCTAAAATATTTTCTCTTTGCTTCTCTCTCAGCCAAATCCTCGTTCATCCTTCCCCATCTCTCTCTCTCTCTCTCGCTCTCTGTATATTATATATATATATATATATATATATATATATATATATATATATATATATATACATCCTTCTCTATTTATCTATCCTCCCTTTACCACCTCTTCCTTCCTCTCCCTCTTCCCCTTGCTATACCCCCCTTTTCTTTTTTCAGCCCCTCTCTCTCTTCTTTTCCATCCTTTTCCTCGTTTCTACTCTATCCTTTTTTCCCATACTGTTCTCGCTATTTTTCCGTCTTCTCCAACTCTCCTTTATCTCCTCCAAATCAAGGAAGACTGGAGAGAGGAAGGAATATGGGAAGAAGGAAGCGAGGAAGCGAGGTAAGGAGGGAGGAAGGAAGGTAAGAATGTATGCGGGAAAGGAGGAAGGAGGGTAAGAAAGAAGGCAGGAAGAGGGGAGAGGAAGTGAGGGATGTATGACGGGAATGAGGAAAGAGGAAAAACAGGTAGAGTGAGTGACGAAAGACAAAAGTTAGGAATGAGGAAGGAAGGGGAAGAAAAGGATGGAGGGAATGAGAGAGAAGGAAAGAGGAAAAGAAAGAGAAGAATGAAGGGAATGACAGAGGGAAGGAGGGAAAGAGAGAGAAGGAAAGAGGAAAAGAAAGAGAAGAATAAAGGGAATGACAGAGGGAAGGAGGGAAAGAGAGAGAAGGAAAGAGGAAAGAAAGAGAACAGGAGAATGGAGACGGAGAGAGAGGGATGGCGGGGCTGGAGGAAGGAGAGGAGGCAGGCTATTACCTTGCCCTTCATCATGCCACATTGTCAACCAGTCATTTTATTAATCTATTTATATTAAGTATTATCTAAGTATCTATAAGCTCCAGTCTAAGTACCTTTATCGTCATTCTACAGAGTCAACTCATGTCATTAATTTCTTTACAGTGACTACCTAGATATCTACATCTAAGTATCTAAATCTAAGTATCTATCTATTTCCAAGTATCTGCCTAACTTGGTAAAGCCATAGAATATAGCAACACTTTATCAACCTTTTATGACCACGATTACTTAGCGAGTTGCTTATCTGTGTACGGTACAGAGTAAATAAACAAGTACTTGCATCACTATGATTATCTAGGCATTCACCTTTCAGTTTTACCATCGACATAAAAAAAAATGTAATATATGTGATGTGTAAATTATTTCACTGAGGTTAAAACAACACATGACGAAAAACTTTATCACCCCCATGACACTATACTTACTGTCAGGTGCACAGAAACGTGGATTGTTTTATTTTTATTCCAGTTATCCCCAGGCGACTTTAACTTACGACTCGTGTAGTGATGATTGTTAATGCTGTCTATATCTAATCCCTCCATTTCGAAGATGGTGATTAATATGAGTCAAAAATAAAATAAAAAAGAAAATACGCCATCGAATTAAAGGGGCACCTGAGTCACAAGCTAATGA
>NC_136967.1:9532500-9560000 GCF_032717465.1 Coenobita brevimanus | reverse complement strand
TTCTCTCCTCTCCTTACACGCCCTCATTCCATAGCTTCCTGTCCCATTTTCTATCTCTCTTCTGTTCTCATTCCATTTAATCCTCTCTACTTCCCTCACATCTCCCCTCTCTTCTCTCCGTCTCTCGTCTCCCCTCCCGCTTCCCATTGCTCTTCCCTACTCCATCTAATATTCCTTATTTCCCCCACTTCGCCTCTATCCTCTCTTCATCTCTCCTCTCCCCCCATCCCTCCCCATTCCTCTTCTCTTAAATGCAGGTCAGGCAAGCGCGACCAACACGGGGAGTATGTCCACCGCACAACCTGGAGTTATTGGGCCAGTTTCGCCAGACGGGGAGGATGGTGGTGGTGACAGCGAGCGTTATTACCACACATCCTCCACGCTCCTACACAGTACATCGTCATCCGTATATAACGCTTCTCTTCAACTCCGCTGGTGAGTTTCATGTGGAGCGCTATTTATGAACCATCCTGTATATGCTCCCTCATCTTGATATATAACAGTAAAAAAGGAAAGAAAATACAGCACCTGTTACGTCTCCTACCCCTTTACCTTCAGACGATTTCCTTCAGCTTACGAGTGATCTCTGGTGGAGAAGGGGTAACTGTAGGGTATATTTAACCTTTTTTTACCTTTCAGACCCAAAATTTCTCCCAGACTGAGTAAAAGTGTCTGGAAGTATCAAGAATAAACTGGAGACGTAAACGAGCTGAAAGAGTTAACATTCTAAAACGGGTGAAGTACTCGAGTTGAAAGTTAACATTTTGAAACATGGATAAAGTACTGTGATATGGATGTACTGGCTGTTTGATGAGTACAAATACTGGTAATTTTTAGTACTTGACACGGCTGAGGAGTAAAGACGCTAAGTATATTATAGCGGAGTGTGCTAACTTCACTGCTGCTCTTGTTCTTTTTGCTTTCATTCACATCATTTATTCTCTTTTCGATTAGCTCACTGTTCCATGCTTTCCTCATGTCTTTTTATTTCTTCTTCTTCTTCTTCTTCTCTCTCTCTCTCTCTCTCTCTCTCTCTCTCTCTCTCTCTCTCTCTCACACACACACACACACACACACACACACACACACTACCTCCATAACGTTTTGCTGCACTAATATCTCCCGCATAACAGTTCACGTACGATGTTGAATCTCTCTCTCTCTCTCTCTCTCTCTCTCTCTCAAAATTATCTCCTAGTTCCTTACTCTAATATCAGCAACTCCTCACATTTATCAGGCTTCCTTTCATACGTCTTTGAGTAAGTTTTCCTTCACAATCTGCCTAATACTGCTTTCACTTACATTTTTCACTTTCAAACTTCTGTTAAACTTTTCCAACTGTTCTGTCATGCAAGCTTCTTAGTTTCATGACATTTTCTTTTTTTAAGATATACTCCAGTCACATTTTTATGAGACGAACCTTTTAAACAATTTTTTTTTTTAAATATCTGGGTTATAACCGCTCTCGTAAACTTAATGTCTTGAATACACTCACAGGCACTACCTGCGGACACCAGAAAGAATCTGCGAAAAGTCTACAAACAACTAATTACAACGACAATGAACTACACTAGCCCAAGCAGGGCCCCGCCTTGACTGACACAAAACGGAATACACTAAGACCACAAATATTACATACATCACGAAAAAAAATAAAAAAAAACTTTCAGTCAAGCATCATATTGATGTGACAAGCACACATATCATCGCTTCATCTCAAACCCATCCCACCTTTGCAACTTATGCTGCCTCATTCCCCTCCACGATGCAGCAAAAAACGGGCAACTGCCCAACACTACACAGAGTGTTTCAACAACATCCCTCCCCCTCGACCGAGTACCACACGTCACAAACACATACATAAACACCCACCCACCACATCCAACCACAACCTCCAGCCAAAAGCACCCTTCACGTACCACCGCCAGACCCAAGAACCACCCATCAGAAGCTGTCTTATCCAGACAGGAATGCACATACAGTCGGCATCAAAGGTCCTGTCGCCCCTCCTGTTTCTCTCTCCAAGGACTTTGAAAACCAGTGCGGCAAATCCTCAACAAACGACACTAAGGACACTTATCCTTAGACAAATAAAAAATTACTTGTGTCGGCTGCTGCCAATTCACTATGCTGGTTTTCAGAGTCAATGGTGAGAAAAGATGGAAAAGCGACAGAACTTCTGATGCAGACTGCGATGCGCCCTTACCCTTCCCTGCTACAGGACCAACACACAATATAAACAGATACAAACAATCCACTCTGGCCACACTGGAATGCAGCCCACAACAGCACAACACACTCACCTTATGCACCACACTGTCACAACAATGACAATCCTTCATTATACCCTCAACAAAAGACCGCCGACTGATGTGGCCGGTTTCCTGTGGTCCACTGGGTTTACGTTCACATGAATCTGGAGTTGCAACATCAACACGTACCAGTCAACATCAACATAACACTTAACAGTTTTACTCTCTCTCTCTCTCTCTCTCTCTCTTTCCAATACGAGAAGTTTCCCCTAGGCTGAAAACAGACGTCACCGCACTGATAAGCTAAAAGTACTCTTCTAATCCCTACACTAGATATTTTCCCTTAAGCTGCACAAAATCGGCCACTGTTAGCAAGAACAAAACAAAAGTCATGGTACTACAAGGGTTGCTACTCTTTTGTCTCTCCTCTCGCATTTCGTACTTCGTCTCACGTTACCCAGCATATCTGTTAACTTCTTCAACTAGATGACGTGATACTTGAATGGGGCGCCTTCACGTGGTAGCACTGAAACACCGGACGGATCCACTGCCCGGTTATATATACGTCCCCAAACTCACTCACTATCCCCAGAAAGGAGGAGGATGAGCTGTAGAAGGGTAACTTTAGCCTGCAGTATACTAGGTTCATAGATGACCTGGGACTACTACTACTACTACAAGATGTCTTATACTTTCTTCCTGCCACTACTAGATGATAGTGTTCAACTTCGGAGAGACCCCATCATAGTGAAGAGGTTAATAAAGGCTATATATAACTCCTTCAATTAAAAAGGCGTATCCTAAGTTAAATAAAGTCACCCAACTAATTATAAATGGAGTGGTTAGGGTCAATTGAGAGGAAACAGCAACACACAAAAAGCAGGAAACCTATTATCAGAGTGGGCAGGGACAATCAGGTACATCTTTATTCAATCAGCACGCTTTTAGTCCATCTGATTAACTATACATGTCTCTATCTATATTAACCCACCTATCTACCTGTCTATCCACTCATCTATCTATCTAAACTATTTACCCACCTCCCTATCGTTGTTTTTCTATCTACCTAGGCCTATCTATCTTTCCGTCAATGTATCTACCTATCTATCTACTTACCTATTTCATCATTCAGGCCTTGGAATTTCTCTGCTCTCCACTTCCCGCGCCCAGCACCACCTAACACTTCATGCACCATTTACCCCACACTCTTACAACAATTCTCCTTGTCTTCCTTCGTTACTCTCCTCTTTCTCCCTCCGTTTTCCCCTCTTCTATCATCTCATTGTGCTTAATATACTCCATCTTAACTTATATTCACCCCTAAATTCCTCTTGCCTTCCCTCATTACTTCTTTCTCCCTCCCCAATACACATTTTTACTATTCTGTCTTTACTGCAGATTTACTTCCTTTATTTACTCCCTCTAATTTTCCATTTCCTTAAACTCCCTTTACCATCTCTCTCTCTCTCTCTCTCTCTCTCTCTCTTACACACACACACACACACACACACACACACACACACACACACACACACACACACACACACACACACTAACCCTCCTATTTCACTCTCCCTCCTCTCCTTCACATTTCTGTCTCTCCCTCCCTCCTTCCCACTCCCTCTCCCTCCCTCCCTTCGGTAACAATGTCTTCCTCGTCACACTGTCTAGCTCATTACTTCCCTCTTCCCCTCCCTCCCCTCCTCCCGCCTCCTTCATTGGCCTCTCTCCTCTCTCCTCCTTTACTCTCCCACCGCTCCCTTTGTCGTTTCGCCTTTCCTGTTTTACTGATTCTCTCTCTCTCTCTCTCTCTCTCTCTCCTTTACTCTCCCATATCTCCCTTCGTCGTTTTCCCTTTCCTTCCTTTCCTGTTTTACTGATGCTCTCTCTCTCTCTCTCTCTCTCAAACTCCTCAGTCAACGACCTCTCTTCCTTTCCTCTTCCACTTCTCCACCCCTCTTACTCCTCGTCATTTCCTCTCCTCCAAACCAATTGTATTCATCTCTGTTCCTTTCCCTTTATTCTTTCTCCCCTCCTCCTCCTCCTCCTCCTCTTCAAGATTCCTCTTTCTTTTCCTCTTTGTAACTGTGCTTTTTATCTGCTAAACCCCTTCTCATTTTCCTTCAGTGGCAACTCCTTAATTCTTTTTCTCCCTTCGACTTCTACAATAGTCTCACTCCTCTCTTCTTCTCTTATCCACATTTTCTTTATCGATTTTTCTTTTCGCCTTCTCTTCCTCCTCTCATCCAGTGAATTCTTTGGTTTCATTTTTCCTTACTACTCTCCATTATTTCCCTTTAATTTCTTCTTTCTCTTCCGTTTCCTCTCATTGTTTCCTCCTGGTTATAATCCCTCCTTTTTCGTTTTCCTCTTAATTTTCTCGAAATGTATCACTCTGTCCCATCTCCATTCTTCATTAAATGTCCATACTTATACTTTTCCATCCGCATTTCTCTTGGGCTGCGTCCACACGTGTGCTCGAACAAGTGTTGGCAACAAGTAAGCAACACAGTAACAAACACGCTGCAAACATGTTGGGAACGGCAGCGTCCAGATCATGTTGGCAACATCATGATGAAGTCTCAGCTACATGGTATGGACACACTTATCCCATCGCCTCTGCTGCCAGTGTTCGGAGCTGCACCGAAACATGTTTGCATACATCTGTCCAAATACTGATGCAAACATGTTCCCGAACATGTTGCCAGCCGTGTTGCCAACATATGTTCGAGAGCACGTGTGGACGCGCCCGTTTCATTTTTTTTTTTAAATTTGTTCCTTCCACTTTTATCTTTTTTCATACACAGCTTTCTCTAATCTTCTTTTCCATTCACTCTTTTCATTTTTCTCTTCCTTTCTTTCGTCTATTCTTCCTTTCCGTTTTCACCTATTTAATTGCGGGTAATTCCTAATCTCTTACAGCAGTTTTTTTTCCACACTCATTTTCTGTCCTTTTATTTTTTTTCCCTCCACTAATCCCTCCCTCCCTCCCCTGAGTCTCTAGTTACTTAATCCCCACCACAAGCTCCTTTCATCCCCCTCCCTGCCCTCCCATACACTTTATCATTACCCCTCCCTTCCCCTCACCCTCTTCCTCACCCCTTTCCTCTTCCCCTCCCCTCCCCAACACTATATTATCATCTTCCCTTCCCCTACTCATTCCTCTTCCCTCCCCCCTCTTCATTATCCCCTTTTCTCCCTTCCATTATCACCTCTCCCTTCCCCTCATCCCTTTCTCTTCCCCTACCTTTCCCTCCCCACCACCATATTTTTATTTTTCCATTCCCCTCATCTCACTCTCCCTCTCCTTCTCCTCCCTCACCCTTCTTATTTCCCCCTCCCCTCCCCCTCCATCAACCTTCTTACCTCCCCCTCTCCTTCCCCTCCCTCATCACTTCGTGCAATTTCCTCTCTCTCTCTCTGTCTCTGTCTGTCTGTCTGTCTGTCTCTCTCTCTCTCTTCCTTCATTACTTCACTCCTTTATCAGCTCATCCTCGCCTCCTTCTCTTCCATCGATAATTCTCCTTCCCTTCTTCCCACATCTCTTCCCTTTCATCTCTCACACTTCCTCTTCACTCCTCCATTCTCTTTCTCCTCCCTCATTCTTTCCTCTTTTCTCTCCCGTTTCCTCTCCTTCACCTCCTCTTTCAACTCTCCTTACTCTTCCTTCTCCCTAACTCCTTGCACCTCCTCCTTCCCGCCTTTGCTCCCCTCCTTCTTGCTTTTCTGCCCTTGTCTTTAGCTGATAGATTAGTTTTGTTAGTTATACCCTTTCCTATATCAAACAGCCGAGAAAGGTCCACATGGTCTGTTGCTGTTTGCTTTTCTTTGTACTTCCCCAGTATATCTCCCTCCCATTATCTGCCACCCGCCCTCCGCCCCCTCCATCCACCGCAACCAGCTAACTTTTTACTCATTCTCTTCATTTTCTTCCCTCTCTCCCTTTCTTAACTCTCATTTCTGCCTAACATACGTCATCATCATCATCATCATCATCATCATCATCATCATCCCTCCCTTTCTATTTCTCCTAAATCCATTGATCATTCTTCCAACTTTTTTCTCTCTCACCCCTCTCCTTTCCTTCTCTTCCTTCCGCTTCTTAGCCCATCTTCTCTCTCTTCCCTCCTAACATCTGTCCTCTCCTTCCTTCTTTTCCCACACACGCTTCCCCTCCTATTCCTTCCCTCTCTTCTTTACCAGCATTTTCCCCATTCCTCTTCCGTTTCTCACCTATCCTCTATTCCACCCCTTCTCTTTTTATTCAATTTTCACACACGTCATTTCCCCTCTCTCCCCTTTTTCCTACCCACACTCCTCACCCCTCCTTTCCCCTCTACTTATCTCACTGACATACCCTCTCCCACACACACCATACATGCAGTCTTTCCATTTCCCTTCTCACGATTTGACTTTTTTTTTAATCTCTCCCTTTTACTACCTTCATCACTCCATCCTTCCCCTCATCTCCCCTCACCCCCTCGACTAAACACTTATATACTTCTCCTCTCCCCTTTTCCCCTCACTTCCACCCCAGTCTTTCCCCACTACTTAGCGTCATTATCTTCTCTCTCCCCTCATTTCATCTCATCCATCCCCTCACCTAACTCTTACCTCCCTACTTCAAACCCACTCCTCCTCCCTCCCCTCTCCCCTCTCTCTCTCTCTCTCCTTCCCGCCCGTCTACTTAACGTCATTTTCTTCTCCCCCCTCTTTTATCCCCTTCCCCTCCCTCACTCCCCTCAACTAGACACCCATTTCTCCCCTCTCTCCCCTCTTCTCTTCTCCCTACTCTATTTAGTTCCGTCTTCCCCCCCCTCTCTCTCCCCTTTAACGTTTACTTTCCCCCTCTTCTTTCCTCTCTCTCTCTCTCTCTCTCTCTCTCTCTCTCTCTCTCTCTCCACTAAGCCCCCTTCTCTTCCCTCCCTCCCTCCCCTCTACTTAGCCTCATTTTCCCGTCCCTCCCCTCTTCTCTCTCCCTACCACATCCATCTCCTGTAATTAATCCCTCCCTGCTCACCCAATTACATACAGATGCTCTCTCTCTCTCTCTCTCTCTCTCTCCCACCTTCAATTCTCGCTAAATCTTTTTCTCTCTTCCTCCCCCCTCCATCCACACTGTCTTCCCCGTCGCTACCCTCTCTCCCCTTCCCTCCTCATCGTTTCTCCTACTTTTCTGTTGTCATTATCTTTCCTCTCCTTACCCTCATACCAAACAGTCTTCTTCTTCCTTCCTTCCTTCCTTCCAACATCCCGGTCCTCTCTTATCTCTCCCCCAACCTCTTTTCTTCTCTATCTCCAAGCCTGCATTACTCTCAATCATCTTTCCTCCTTTCATCCCCATCTCAAATCTGTATTTCCGCTTCTCCTCACCATATAAGGCAGTCTTTTCCCCTGGCCATTTTCCTTACAGTATTTTCCCTATTCCTGTGTTTTCCCTTCCTCATATTCCCCACAGCACTTCCCTTCCCCTACGTTTCCCTTCGTAATTTTCCCCACAGCACTTACCTTCCCTTACATTTTCCCTTCCTCATATTCCCCACGCATTTCCTTTCCCCTTTGTTTTTCCTTCCTCATTTTCCCCCACAGGACGTTCCCGCCCCTGCCCTTCCTCCTCATCTGACCACACCAACCAATACTACTTCCCCTCATAAAACTTTTCTTCCATGTCTTCTACCTCGACATTTCCAGCCCAAAACTCTACCCTGCCCCTCCTATCTACATATTCCCATTTCTCCCCACTTCATTTCCTCATCTCCCCATCCATTATTTCACTCCACCCCTCACCAGAACTTTTCTATCACCCCATCAGACCTACCCTCCCTGCCATCATTTCCACATTAGCATCTCCCCGACGGCCTTTCCCATCTTATTTCCCTTTCCTAATCCCCCATCAGTAGTCAAACCTTTTAACACTCTCTCTCACACTCCATCAAAACTTCGACACTCTCATCCTCATTTACTCCTCTCTCTCTCTCTCTCTCTCTCTCTCTCTCTCTCTCTCTCTCTCTCTCTCTCATAGCGCTCCACACTGTTCCTCCTCCTCCTCTCCATTCCCCATTTTTCCTTCTCCCCCTTCAAATCTTCCCCCACCTCTCCTCCCTCCTCCTTTCGCCTATCCCTTCTCATCTATATTTTCCATCCCCCTTCACCCATTCCCTAACCCTTCCCCATTAAATCTTCCTACACATCTCTTCTCCTGCCTCTTCCCTTTCTCCCGTTTCCGCGCCCATCCCGTCAAACTTTTCCACAATTTTCCTCCTCCTCTTTCTCTCTCCTTCTCCAATTCATCCTCCTCCCTAATCAAAACTTCCTTCCCCCTTCACTTTCCCTCCCACCTCCCTCTTCCCTCCCCCTTCCCCTTTCTCCCATTTCTCCACTCTGCCCATCAAAATTTCCTACAACCCTTCCTCTTTCCCCTTCCTCTCCATCTCTCTTTGCCATCCCTTCCACCCCTTCTTTCCAACCTCCCCCTTCCATCATCTAACAAAACCATCTACTCTCCCTCCTTCAACCACCAACTCCCGTCCTCCTCTTTCAATCTCCCAATCACTACACCCACCCCATACGTCCCCAACCCTTCCCTTTTCCCTCCTACTGATCTCTCTCTCAGCCTCAGTTCCCCTTCCACCTATCTCTTACATCACACCCCCCCTCCCTAAACATCATCATCATCAGCCTACGCGTCGCAACACCCTCCCTCTTCCCTCCTACTGATCTCTCTCTCTCTCTCTCTCTCTCTCTCTCTCTCTCTCTCGCAGCCTCAGTTCCCCCGCACCCTATCCCCCACATCACACTTCCCTTCCCCAAACATCGTCGTCATCATCATCATCATCATCATCATCAATCAGCCTAAGCGCCCCTAACTTCTTCCCTCTTCCCTACCACTAACCTCCCCTACCCCCCTCTCCTCTCCCCCTCCTCCTCCAATCCCCCCCATCCACATCGTCTCCGTGCCCCCTTCAGCTCTCCCCGATGCTCAACTTGATAGTATAATTCATCCCCTCTATTTTCCTTAGCCAATTATGCTTATCAGGCCATTCGAGGTCTCAAGGGGAATTATCATCATTATCACACTTGTTGGCTCTTCCTTTCTCCGTATACCAAAGAGACGAGGAGAGGAGAGAAATGAAGAGAGATGAACAGCGAAATAAAGAGAGGAATGAGATGAGATGAAATGTGATATATGACATGAGGAAAGGATACAAATGAAAAGAGATGATCAGCGAAATAAAGAGAGAGAAACGAGATGAGATGATATGTGATATATGATAATGGTATGATATATCAGAGGGGAATAAATACTGATATAAAACCATATACATGACAATAATGTATATGATATGATTAAATGACATATTATAAAAACTATGACAATCTATATCGATATATATGATACTATATGTGACTGGTACATGAGAAAAGAGGAAAGAGAAGAGACAAGAAGAGAAGAGAAAAGAAGAAAAGGGGAAGAAAGAGGACGAAAAAGAGGAGAGTTATCATGATCACCCTTACTGCTCTTGCCCCTTATTCCTTCATTCGTATGTTAGACAGAAAAGGAGAAAAGAGAAGAGATGAATGAGAAAGAGAGTATTCATTCCACTATTACTGTCATTGTCCCGCATTCTTTTATTCCTAAGTGAAAAAAAAAAGGTGAGAGGAGGCGAAGATAAAAATTTAATCATCATTATTGTTACTGAGAGAGAGAGAGAGAGAGAGAGAGAGAGAGAGAGAGAGAGAGAGAGAGAGAGAGAGAGAGAGAGAGAGAGAGAGAGAGAATCATCAAACCATTAATTCACAGGAGGGCTCAAGAAAGTGAAAGAGGCAAAGGAGAAAAGGTAAAAAGGAGAGAGAGAAAAAAAAAGCGAGAGATGGAGAGGGGTAATGCGGAAGGGCTGGGAACACGTCAAGCCATAAAGGGGAAGTGCTGAGGGTTACATACGAGGGAGAGAGGATGATAATTTTAGATAAGTTTCCCTTTTTACTCTGGATACTGAAAACGGGGCTTACTTCTCTCTCTCTCTCTCTCTCTCTCTCTCTCTCTCTCTCTCTCTATAAAACACACACACACACACACACACACACACACACACACACACACACACACACACACACACTCTAGCGTAAGGAGGTTAGTTAGAGAAATGTTATGGGAGCCGTAAGATCTCTATGAGAGAGAGAGAGAGAGAGAGAGAATCTAAGCTAAAGTACTTCCTAAACCAAAATGGGGAGAAAATGGAAGCTCAGTCCATTAACCTAGGCACTGTGTTAATAGCTTCCCTTGTTTACTTAATTCTTACTTAATTTTCAGCACCAGCTTTTTAAAATTATGTTCTAGTAATAAGTCCTCTAATACTCTACACTCTTTTTACTTTAACTTAGCCTAAAACTGTCTCTCCATCACGAACGTTATGTTGTTACACTAGATTAACATTAAATGTGATAGTAGTAAAAAAGAAGTACTATGGAAAGAACGTTGAGACATAGCATTATTTTTCTGCCAATAAACTACGTGAAACAAGCAACAAAGGGACGGAATTCTTGGCCAAGTTAGGGTGAAAGAACTCTATCATTTATTCGTGCAATCCGTCAGTTCATAAGGATGGCATATACAGACTATAACCTATAGAAACATAGCCACTAAAACACTTCAACTATCGCCTGAATTATTCTCCCTACAGACTCTCCTTTTAACTCCGTACTTCGCCTGCATGAGGACTGGTTCATTCTATCACTCCCCTTCCGAGGGCTCATAGAAGTAGAGCTACTGTTCGTGGATTTATTAGCCAATTATTATTATTATTATTATTATTATTATTTGCAAGCAGTATAACCATCGAAAGAACTCAGAATGTTAACCAAAAGTGAGTAATGATGTTTTTTTCTGTAGTGCACAGTACGACACGGGAAGCTGGGAGAGGCTGATGATGATGATGATGATGATGATGTTGATGATGATGATGATGATGATGATGATGATGATGATGATGATGATGATGATGATGATGATGATGATGGTGATGATGATGATGATGGTGGTGGTGGTGGTGGTGGTGAAAATACAGATGATGATGGTGATGATGATGACAGTAAGTGTTGAAGGTCATATGTGAAGAAAATGTTAATTTGAAACCTCTCTCTCTCTCTCTCTGTCTCTCTTCTTAAATGTTATTATGTTCTGGGTCGTTTCTGGCAGGTGCAACCCTTAACTGTATTTGTACTGAGATCTTGGACAATTCAAGGCGGTCCTGGAGTTCTTGGCCTTAGTTTCATTAGCTCTCTCTCTCTCTCTCTTTCCCTGAGCCGCCCAGTTATACTAGCGCCACCACATGAAGGCGTCCCTCTCCAGAACTTGCTATCAGGTTGAAAGGGTTAATTATAATACAGTGCCATTATTCAAGGCTATGGTGATGATGATGATGATGATACAGTAAAGATGATGACTGATGATGATAAGGTTGCTGTTGTCGTTGCTGCTGCTGCTGCTGATAATGAAGATGACGAAGATAAGGTTGATGATAAGGATGATGATTCAAAACGGCGGATTCCTCTCTGGCCCACACAAAACACGCCAACGATGTGAAAGCGTTCCTCCTCTCAATTGTGCCTGCCACTCCAAAAGCCCTGTCAAACTCCTAATTGCCTCGCTCTGGGTCAACGGCATCAGTATACAATTCCTGCTCAGAAGGTTTTCGTTTTGAGGAGGTATTCTTGGTTCCTCACGGGGCATGCTCTTGGTAGCTCTCCCTCCTCCGTTCTTCCTCTTTCCTTGTTACTTTTGCATTCCTTTCAGCTGTATAAAATCGTCAAGCGTTTGCTGGAATAAAGTACTAGCGTTGTTCCAAGTATGTGATGGTAGAAGATGTGACCATGGTGTTGTGGTTAACTTGAGCAAGGCGGAAGCACCCCAAGTAATATCACCAGTAGCATACGGCGAGGTAATAGTAGTGTCACTGGTGGAGGCCGTGTGTTGTCATGCGATTCTGGACTCCCTACAGGCATGTCTGAGTGAGTGTGTTACAGGCTGAGTGTGGAAGTGATCGTAACAGCGCGTGGTTATCACACTCAGGCGTTCTCTTGTATCCCACATTGGAGGCCTGGTTTGCTCTTGATCGTGACATGACTCCTGCTATTGTGGGCCCGTGTCACTGGTGTCGACAGATCGATCCCGTGTGTGTGTGGGGGGGGGGGGACGGGGAAAGCGGAGGTGTGGAGGGGGAACGCGACAGTGTGGAAGGGTAGACTGACACTGTGAAGGAAGAGGAACGTAGAGGGAGGGGGAGAGTGGTTGTGTGGATGAAGGGGGAGGAGGTGTGGATGGGGAAGGGGAGACCGGAGGAATGGAGGGAGAGGGGGAGAACGATGTGGATGAGCAGGGTGGTGTGAATGGGGAGGGGAGGGCGTCGGTGTGGATCGGGAGGGCGGTGTGGATGGGGAGGGGAGGGCGTCGGTGTGGATCGGCAGGGCGGTGTGGACGGTGAGGGGGAAGTGGAGATGTGGAGGGATAGACGGGGAGAGCGGTGGTGTGGAGGGACAGGAGGGGAGAGCGGCGGTGTGGAGGGAGAGGAGGGGAGAGCGGCGGTGTGGAGTGGGGAAAGGAGATGGATATGAGGAGGATAGCGGTGGTGTGGAGTGGGGAAGAAGGGGAAATGTGAATAGAAGGACGGTGATGTGGATAGGAAGGGAGAAAGCGGAGCGATGTGGAGGGAAAGGGGGTGAGCGAGAGTGTGGAGAGGGAGGGGTAGGGAGGGCCTGCACTTATGGATACATTAATATTTCCAGTGAATGAGCTGCAACAGTAATAAATTATCAGGGCATATTATCGAGCGGTAAGTGTTTGTTGATGGCCGAGTTAATGGCTCTGAAAACAGCTAAAGCTTTTTGCATGGTGGATATGTGTTTCCCATTATGTTATATTCGCCAGTAGCCCTTGCAGCATGAGGACCTATATTTCATTCTGGTGATTATATTCGGCAAGGGAAAGATGCCACGCCATGATGAGGTTAATAATGAGTATGGATATAACCCAACAAAGAGCACCCCTAAACGATATCGCCAAAGCTAAAATATGAAAGAGGTGGTGCTGGACAGGGACGCCTTCATGAGATGGCACCGTTATAATAGGGAGGTTACGCTGCTTGGTAAACAAACGTCCCTCGGTTCCCGTTCAATCCCCCGAAAGGTGGATGGTGGACCGTAGAGCAACTTTTAACCTGCAGTTCACTAGGTTCACACTGAGATGAACCTGGTGGTACAATAAATGCTACTGCGAAAGAAGAGGTTGAACACAATAACACTGATCATGAGCCAAACGCTGAACACAAGTCTGATTATTTGAGTATAAAAGATGCATTCAATGATTAAGTCGTACGTTGAATGCCTCAATACATCCAGTCATTACTCTCAACTACAGCCTCAATATTATTATTGCTTTGATGTGCGAATTTCAAAGGCCTGCATGAGGGAATGGATGCACGGCTCATTTTACTAGGCACGCTGTTGATAATTACACGTCATGAATATTTGTCCTACTGCTGGACCCCCCTTTTTTTGTGGGGGGGGGGATATAGTGTGGTCATTATGATAACGAGATTCACCTTGATCATGATGACGATGATTTTGACGATGACAATGATGAGTGAGATAATGAGAGTAATGACGATGATAACGATGATGGATGAAGGATGATGACTGATGATGACGATATAAACACTGATAACAATACTGCCCAATATAATGCCAAAAAAATAACAATGATAACGAAGCTGGTGATAGCGAACAAGGTTAACACAATTCCATAGCGCAAAAACTTCCAACACGAGCCAGCACCAACGCCGTATGGCCTCAATGGCTGGAAATGCCACAATCACCATTACAATCCACTCTCCAGCCTCGCTTTCATGACGAAACTAAATTGCTCTCATTAACCACCATTCCAAACGTTGCTACGTTCGACCATTCGCGAATCAAAACCACGACTACTAGTATCTAAACTACCGACACTATCACTACTGTCACTATCAACCCTCACTTTTGGCTCGTTCTCATGATGGCAAAGAATTGCTATCATTCACTACCATTCCTGCCACTACTACACCCTACCACTACGAATCATAAACTCTTCCAACACAACCACACTAACCAGCACTTTCACGAAAACTACCACCACTACCAACCATTTGTCTAGCCTTTCTCTGCTGCCAGAAAAAACAACCTACCACTGTCACTACCACCAACCATAACCACTAGCTATCATCACTACACAACACTGCCATTACCTTCACTACAGTCACATCACTGCTTGTCATCACCATCACTCAGACCTCATAACTTTCACTATACTTGGCCCCTAACTTCCTCAGCACACGACACAGCTATAACCATTACCGTCACATAACACAAAATCACAGCACTAACACCAACACCTGGTATCACAAATAATACTTATCCCTCCCTCGCATTAAAGTTCCCTCCCCCCATCGGTTACTTCTCCCTTCCTCCCCATTCCCTCTACACCCTCTTCTCTCCATCAAAACTCTACTCCTCGCCTTCCCTTCCTCCATCTCTTCCTCCTCTTTTTTTTTTTCTATCCCCTCCGCTTCCAACCAAATCTTCAGTTATCACTCTTTCCTTTCATATCAGATCTCAAAACCCTCCTCCCTCCTCCTTTTCCCATCCTCTATTCTCCTCATCAAGAACTTTCCTTTCCTCTCTAGCCTTCACCCTCTCTGCTCTTCTCTTCCCTCCCTCTGTACCTCCCCTTTCTCCCTGCCTCATCCTTAAAAAGTCCACACTCCCTCTTCTCTTTTCTTCTTTAATTCTCTCCCTCCCTCTCTCGCCATTACAATTTTCAACCCACCTCCCTTTCCTCCCCCTCCCCCACATTGCCAGCACCCACAATGACAGCAATCCAACCCTCACCTTGACATTACACACACACTCAGTTATCAGTCACGTGGAGAAAGTTTACAGATAGTACTACGCAAGCCACAACAACCGCTCGCACAAATTTTTTATCTCACCATCATGTTTACTGTCAATCATCGTTTTTTTTTCACCCATCCTTTTAAAATCTGTATTAATATTTCAACACACTCTATTCCAGCCTTGTGGCGTTGGTTTACACACACAACTAAACATGACTTTCACATCTCTTTTTCGCGTCGTGGCCAAAAATCTAAATATCTTTCCTTTTTCCTTTTTCAATCTTGTGGCTGTTTATAGCGTCTTATCTCTCTCTCTCTTTTTTTTTTTTTTTCCGATCCACATTTAAATCCATTTCTCCAGTGAGGTTCAACAAATCTTTTCTTATCAGTCATGTGGAGCAGGTTTAGGGATAACAAATGCCAAATAAATACAATAGCTTTCGCATCTCTTCTTACTGTCTATAGTCAAACATTATTCCGTCATCCTTCGCTTTACACGTATTCATTCCTAGCTCTTCATTTTTCCCCTCCACTTACCCTTCTCTCCCTTTTATATTTAGTTTTTCGATTCCTTTCAGTAAGGTTATTTTTTGTTCTTGAAAATGTAAGTCTATTTTACTTAGCATACGAGAGATACCTTGTACTGAAGGGGTTAAAAACGACCTTGAGTATTACTTTCATATGACTCTTACCGCGAGATAATTTGGTTTATTATAGGAGCGACCCCTCATAGTGAAGAGATTAACCCTTGCCACAACCTTCTTTAAGTCCCACTTTCCCTTCACCTTTCCCTTCCCTCCTCCAGCAGTTTGTTTTTTCATCTCTCTCTCTCTCTCTCTCTCTCTCTCTCAGACAATCCGTGCGGCCCCCTTTTCACCCATTCTTGTATATCCCCCACTTTTTTTTTCTCCTGAATTCCGTTCCCAACCCTTGCACCTCACCCGCAACCGCTCCCCCCAACCCCTCCTCTCTCTCTCTCTCTCTCTCTCTCTCTTATCCATTTAGCAGCCATCCATCATCATCACTGGCTTCATCTCGTCCTTTCCTACCCTCCTTTCCTTCTCTTGCCATCTCGTTCGCTTCCTTCTTCATACTCCCTCCCTTCCTTCATCCACACATGCATTCTCATCCTTCTGTCCCTTCTTTTCCTTTCCCCTTCCTACCTTTCTATTGTCCCTTTCCCTGTTTCTAACCACTCTATCCGCACCTATGCTACATGTGTAGTTCGATCACTTCTTTCTTTTCTTCTGTTCTTAATCAGTTCGTTCTCAACTCCCCTTCCCTCACATTCCCATTCATTCCCTTCTTTTCTTCCTTCATTCCATCTGTTTCTCCTACTGTCCAATCCTATATCTAGTTACGCTACCCTAACTTATTTTTAAATAGTCTTTCCATCATTTCTTCCTCTCCTTTTCTTTGTTCGTCCTATGAAATTCTCAGATTCAGCCATTCCCAGTCCCTTCCTGTTTTTTCTTTCATTTCCTCCCCCTTTCTTCCTTCTCTGCTTCAAACAACTGTCTCCTCACTCATCTTAAATCGTTCTTCAATCACTTCTTCCCGTTCATTTTTATTCATCCTATTCCATTACCTATTCCCACTCTTAATTCTTTTTCATTCCCTTCCTTTATTCCCTACATTTGCTCCCACTCTTTCCTTCTGTTTCTATTCATCCATTTCCATTCTCATTTCCCTCTCCTCTAAATTCCTTCCATTCCCTTCCTTCCTTCGTTTCTTCCTTTCGCTTGCTCCTTCTCTTTCCTTTCCCCAGCTATTTCCAACCACGCTAAGTCCTACATCCATCTCCTCATCTTCCATCCCTCGGTTCTCATCCTCTCCCTTCCCCTCCTATTCCCAGCAGAATTTCGTCCCCTTCGATCTTATTTGCTTCCTCAATTCAGATTCTCAGTCGTGCTTTCCTCCCCTCATCTCTTCCTTCCTTCATCAAACTCTTTCACTTTCTCCTTTTCAGTCTCCCCTTTTACCCTCTCACCTTCTACGTAACCTAATTTAAACTAACCTGCCTTACCTAACTTCACCTAGCCTCTCCCCCTCATTCTCAATCACTCTTTTCATTCTCTCAATACCCATTCTACTTTTTATTCAGCTCTCCTTCTTCATCACTCTCACAGACCTTCATTCCCTCATTTCTCCTTCCTGCCTTCCTTCTCTTCTGCCTTTATCCATTCTCCTCTTATCCCCATTCTCAACCAGGCACAGATTATTCCACCTCCTCTTCTTGTCCTTACCCACTTCACTTTACTTCATACTCACATCAAGTTCTTTATCGTTCACATTCTCGTCCACATTTTCAACCCTTCATTTCCTTTCCATCCTTCATTCAGCCCCCTCTTTTTCTTATGCTCATCTTCTCTTCCTCTCCTTGTGATTCTTAATTATGTTTTCAACATCCCATCTCCTCTTCCTGTTTGCGTCTAGTTTCCTTTACTTTCTTCCTTCCTTTATTTAGATCTCTAAGGGAAAAGATATCAATGATTTCAAAGATTTATTGAGGAGAATCCCGATATACCCCTATCGAGGTATGCGAGAAACAATATGTATTGATTACGTAAAAGCAATACTGAAAAATCTTACCCATTTTCATCCATCCTCTCATTCCTTCATCTCCCCCCCCCTTTTTTTTTTCATTCCTATCTTTAGCCATCACCTACTCTACCCAATTCTACCCCTCATTTTTTCCCCTTCTCTTCCATCCTTCCACTTTTTCACTCCAATCCCGCTTTTATCCATTCCCATCCTCCTCCTCATTCAACATCCCTCCCCTCCCCATCTCCTCTCTCCTCTCCTCTCATCTTCCCTTCCTTTATTCATCCCTGCTCTCTTACCCACTACACATCCCTTCCCCTCCCCTTCTCATCCATCCTTTCGTCCCTTCATCTTCCCTCTCATTCCTATCTTTATCACTCTTCCTCTCCTGCCTTTTCGCAAACCGATCCCCTGCTCTTTTAATCTATCCTTTCGCTCCCTTATCTCCCTTTCCTTTACCCACCCCATCTCCCTTCCTCAATCCATACCACCTCCCCTCCCACTCCCAAGCCCATCAACACACAGCTGATAGATGGAGATAGGAACCATTACCTCGCTTGTGAAGTTCCGAGAATTGCCAGAGCACGCACACACACACCACTGCATCATAATCTGTCTGTTTGTCTGTCCATCCGTCCGTCTGTCTATCTATCTATTTTACCTATCTACTTTCCTCTACGGCTGACAGGTGGAGGGAAGGGCTAGTGAGGAGAGACTTCTTGTTATTATACCCTTTGCTTTTACTTCTGTGAATAGTGTATAACGATTAATATTAAGGCAGACCCACCTAGCCTGAAATGTTGAGTCTGTGTGTTCTGTGTATCCATGTAATTCTCTCTCTCTCTCTCTCTCTCTCTCTCTCTCTCTCTCTCTCTCTCTCTCTCTCTCGCGTGTTACCGGGCAGTCTGCAGTAAAGGAAATACAAGACCACACTAAAGTAGGCTGTTATCTGTCACTCCACATCTTCCCTCCCCATTTATTTCCCCTCCACTGAACACCCACTTTTCCCATTATTTTCCCCTCTTCCCTAGCTCCTCCCACACCTTATCTCCCCCTTTTCTCCTTCTTTCCTCCTCCTCTCCCCCGCCTTTTGCTCCCTGTGTCCTTCTTTTTTTCTCTCCTTCCTCCAGTTCTTCCCATCTTTTCCTCCCCTTCCCTTTTCCAATCTTTTCTTTGGTCTTTTTTTTCTTTCCGCATTTTCTCTCCTACCCTTCTTTAACTTTTTCACTGGGTCTTCGTCCCTCAATATTTCTTGTTATATCTACTTTTTTCTTCACTCAATCATTGGCCGCCCCTTTCTTTCCTATTTCTTTCCCACCTCTCTTCCATCTTTTCATCGTCTATTCATTTTTCCCTCTTTCCTTCCATACATCTTTTTGTTCTTTTCTCACACACAGTGGCTACATCTTTTGAGTAATTAGCTATACCCCCAGAAGATAAGCTCGTTCGAGGCCAATGGGACTCCTGTAATCTATATTTCCTATGTATAATCCAAATATCTCACACAACACCTCTGCCTTTTTCCCTCTCACCTCCCTCAGTAAGCTTACCATTTGTCAGTCCACTACATTCCATATTAAATACATCCCCAATCAAATATCCCCAATCCTCCTTCTCCCCCTTCAACACATTCCCCACCCAATCTCTAAATCCCATCGCTCCTTCTCCCCCTTCAGCACACTCCCCACCCAATCCCTAACCCTCATCGCTACGAGCCACCCCCACCCCCTCCTCCACATACACACTGTGGCCTTAAATCGGCAGGTGGTATGGAAGGCGTTAGGGAGGCTGCCATCTGTCGCTTCACCCCCTCCCTCTCCATATTATCATTCTCCCCCATTTAACCCCTTCACAACCACATGTTTCTTCCCAAGCTGAATAAAATCGTCTGGTGGTAGCAGGAATGAAATAAAGGGTGAGGTTCCCGGGCTCATGGGGTTAATCGAGACTGTTTCCAACCCTCTGACCACTAGAACATCTCCCAGTTAAGCAAAACCGTCTTATCGTTGCAGAAGAATCATAACATTGCGTCCAAGGGAGAAAGGGTTAAATACAGGGTGATCCAAGAGGGCGGTATCGAGTTTGCTTCTGAGCCACATAATCTGTACTGCTTATTTTTGAATCACCCTGTACCTCTCCTTTCCCTTTCATACAGCTCTTTCATTATTATTTTTTCTTTTTTCTTTGCTGGTCTCCTTTGTCCTCATTCATATTTCCTCCTCTTCGTCCTCTTTCCATCAGTGGCTATAATTATCATTTCCTCTTCCCACCCATTTCCTCATCCAGTTCTTAAACAGCCTCTCCTTCCCCTTCACTTATCTTGTGCCCCCTTCTCCTCCTCCTACTCAGTTCCCTTTTCAACCCTTGTATGTAAACGCACTCACTGCTCGTTTTTCCTCCACACACACACACACACACACACACACACACACACACACACACACACACACACACACACACACACACACAACGTCCCTCCCCATCTTCCCTCCTCTTCCCCTCTTCCATTTCCCCTCCTCTAACAAAACACTCTGAAAACCTATTAACGCTCCCCCTTCCACCCGTCTCCCCTCCCCTCCCCTTTCCTCCTTTCCTCTCTTCTCCTCTCCTCCTTTCCTCCCCTCCCCCACTTTGGGCTTCAAATCAATCTACTTTCATCTCCATTCTTTTCTCTCTCCTCTCCCCCCCCTCCACGCCTCTCTCTCTCTCTCTCTCTCTCTCTCTCTCGTCTATCATTTAGTTTTCCTTCATCTCTCTCCCTTTCTTTCCACTTCCTCCTTCCATATATCTGTTATTTCCAGACCCTCTCTCACTCCTTCGTTCGTCCTCCAACCCACTTCTTTTTCACTATATTTCTTTCTCCTTCTCTCCGCTCCCTTTGTTCCCTCTTCTTCCTTCCTTTTTGTTACTCACTCCCACACCCTATCTCACCCTCCTCCCTTTCTGCTTTATTTCCTTCCCCCACATTTCAATATTTATGTTTCTACCTCATTTCGTAATCCACTTTCCCCCTTCCTGTTCGACATTTCATCCTGCTTTTTCTCTCATTTTTTTCCTCGTCTCTCCTCTTCCAAAGTCTCTCTCTCTCTCTCTCTCTCTCTCTCTCTCTCTCTCTCTCTCTCTCTTTACTCCTTTACTAGTCTCTCTACTACTTCAAGACTAAAATAACGACTATGTTTGCTAATATTTACTTTCCTTGTCTAGCCCTAAAAGCAAACTCCACATTAATTTTTCACCCCTACTTCATAAGCTTTTTTCCCTTCCCTTTTTATGTCTTGTTTCCCAAGCTATTTCCCTTCTCAGCTCTCAAGTCTTGATTTCTTCCCCTTCCTCCTTTCCTGTCACCTATTCCTACATTCTTTCTCCTCCCCCCCATTCCAGTTTTTGCTCTGTTCCCTTTACTCCCTCACTCATCACTCCCTTTACAATAGCTTTATCTTACACTCACAGAACAAATTCCATACCAACAGCCTCTAAAGGGACCAGCACACTTGTTAATAGCATTCTCTTTGTACTCCCTCACCCATTTCCCTATGTACTTTTTTTTTTCTTGATTTATAAGCCTCTTTGACGTCACTTACTCACCCCCTTCCTCAACTCACTAAAGCCTCTCTCTGATTCTTTTTTTTCTTCTAAAGCCTCATACATTTTCTCACTTTTTTTCCTTACCCCATATCCCTTGCTCTTGTTTCCTTCCGTTACTCTCTCTCTCTCTCTCTATCTATCTATCTATCTATCTATCTTCCTCTTCCCCTTCCCATTGCACACTGTTTGTCACGGCTTGTTTTCTCCTCACGCCATTTTCACCACAGCCACGTCCCACCTTTACCCCTTCCCTCCCTCTCTCCTCTCACCTTTACCCCTCTCTCCTCACACCTCAGCTTCCCTCCCCCCCCCCATTTTAGAACCTCCCTCTCCCCTCACCATGTTCCTTTCTTTTAATTCTTACCCTGTTGCACACTCTCTCCCCTCTCCTTACCCCCTCCATTCACTTCTCATCGACCCGCTTCCCTCACTGTCCTCTCCCCTTCACCTCTCACTTTTCCCCTCATCTTTCACTCCTTCCTTTCCCCTCACCTCCCCCCTCCCCTTCCCCTTTCCCCTATCTCCTTCCACCCATCCTCGGCATTTCCTGACTCTCTTATCTCACACGCCACGCTTCCACACTCCCAGGCCGCAACCCCTCACTCAGCCTTCTTGCCTTTCCTATCCCCTTTTCTTATCTCTTATCATATTCCCCTCTCGCTCCATCCTACCTCCCCTCACCCCCATCCTCCATTTCTCAACCCTTCCTTTCGGTCCTTCCCATCCCCTGTCTCATCCTTACTCCCATCCTTTCTCTTCCCTTTCCTTCACCCACTACGCTCCCCACTTTACAAGTCACTCACCTACAGTACATATTTGCCTGTCTCGTCCCCTCACACTCTCTTCCCCTCAATCTATATAGTTCTTTGCCTTCTACCCCTCCCACTCTCTTCCCCTCACTCTATATAGTTCTCTGCCTCCTACCCTCAAGTCCATCACCTCCTATTGTTTTTCCCCTCACACTGTCCCGCCCTACCTCCTTTCACCCTCAACCAACCTCCCTTCCTATCCCTTCCCCTTTATTGCACACTTTCCTCTCTCCATCTCTAATTCTCTTCACTTGGCAGCTGACACTCCCCTAAGGCAACCTCTATTCCCCTCATCCGACACTCCCCTCACCTATACCTCACTCTCCACCTTCTACTTACCTCTCTTCCCCTCACCAAGCAGAACTTTCAACCTCCCTTTCATTACCTAGACACTCCCCTCATCCTCACTCTTCTCTCATCCCTCAGTTTATCCTACCTTCCCTCACCGGACCTCTCACCCTACTTCACTAATCCACGTCCCTCTCTCCCCTTCACTTCATCCCTCCTCCCCCTCACAGATTCAGCGTTTTTTCCCACTCCTGCCCTAGAGCTAGATTCCCCTCAGTCTGTCTCTCCTTACACCCCTCATCCTCTCCCCCAAATTTCCCTCATCCCCATTCCACATATATTTCATCCTACCTCCCTTCCCACCCTTACCCTACAGTATCTCCCACCACCCTCAATCTACACTCACCTCAGCTTTATCTCCTCAAATCGTCTCTCCACATCTCTCATTTCTCCTCACAATCGCTACCCTCACCTCACATTCCCCTCAACCTCATCTTTTTCTCCCCTCAGCTCCTTCCGTCCTCACCCAACCATCGTTTTATCTTACTTTCCCCAACACCCTCCCTGTTCCCCCCTTCCCTCCGCAACCGCTCCCTCCATTCTTCCTCATCAGTCTCCTTACCCTTCTTTCCCGTCACTCATACTCACTACCGTACACCTTTAGCCAGCTTTCTCAATCTACCTTCCCCAATACCCTCACCCTTCCCTCCCTTCAACTCACTCCATCCTCAATCACCATTCCCCTCATCCTCTCCTCATACCCCACAACCTAATCCAATGATCCCCTTATCCTTAAGCCATATACCTCTCGTCAGTTTCTCGCGGTGACCTTATCCTACCATATCCTCATCCTAATCTTAACTTCCACTCATCCCCACCCCACATACCCACCATCCTCAATCAATATATACCCTCATACGACTCCCACCCTTATCTAAACTTCTCCATTAGCCTTATTCCTCCTTATACTTTCACCTTTATCCCTCGTTCTCTTCTTCCTTATTCTTTTCGCCTCCTCTTTATTCCAAACATCTTCCTACTTCCATGAACCTTTCTCTACCTAATACCGTCTCTCTCTCTCTCCACTTATTCTACCACCACAAGTGTGTGTGTGTGTGTGTGTGTGTGTGTGTGTGTGTGTGTGTGTGTGTGTGTGTGTGTGAGAGAGAGAGAGAGAGAGAGAGAGAGAGAGAGAGAGAGAGAGAGAGAAACGATACAAGGGCTACACTGAAAATACTGAGCAGATATGATAAAGCAAATAACATAAAAATGCAGGTAGAAATTATAGCAACGACACTGGGATAAAGGGAGAAAGATACAGAAAACACCAAACAAGATGATAAAGAAAAAGATAAGTGGGTGTGAAGATAACAACAGGTGGACGAAAGCAGGAAGGATGGGAATATAAGAAACGAATGAAATATAAGAAACGAATGAAATATAAGAAACGAATGAAATATAAGAAACGAATGAAATATAAGAAACGAATGAAATATAAGAAACGAATGAAAAAGAAGGGGAAAACGAAAATGAATAAAGAGGCACAAGGAGAGGAAGGAGGGATAAGAAGAATGTGCGATAAAGACAATGAGCAAAGAAGCTGAATGAAGAGGGAGACGGGCTGGAAGTGAAGAGGAAGATAAAAGAGAAGTGAAAAGTAAAGAGGAATTAGTATGAGAAAGAAAATAAAATATGAGAGGGGAACAAAAGCGATGAGGAGAGAATGTTAAGACAAGAGAAGACACGAGCAGAGAAGAGGAGGAGGAGTGGCACGGAGGAGAAGAAAGGAGTGAAACGGAGGAGAAGAGATGAAAAGAAGAGAAGCTACGAGGAGAAGAGAGGAATGAAACGGAGGTAAAAAGAACAGAAGAAAAAAGAGGAGAAGAGGATAGGAGAGAAGAGAGCAGTGAAAAGGAGAGGAGAGGAGCGAGGCAGAAAGAGAAGAGGAGGTATCATACAAAACAAGATGAAAGAGAGGGTACAGAAATGATGAAAAACAAGAATTAATGGGTTATGAATGCTCGGGAGAAATGAACGGGGGATGATCAAGATACAAATGAGAAGTGGGAATGAGATTAATGAGGAAATGAAGGAAGACGGGGGAAGAAAGGAAAGGAAAAGGTGGAAATGATAAGAGTAGGGGAAAGAAGGAGGGGAAGAGAAAAGGAGGCAGATGTGATGAGGAACAAAGAGGGAGGAGACGAGGAGAAAGGTCAGACATGAGCGATAAGGCCAAGGGGGTACCGGAAGGAAAAAGAGGAAAACAGGAAGGGGCTGGACAGAAAGGCAAGAGCAAGAAAGACAGAGAAGAGAAGGATAGGGATGAGTAGGAATTTAGCAAGAGGAAGAGGGGATGAAGAAAGACAAGGACGAAAGAGTGAATAAGGAGGATGTAAGAAAGCAGAGAATGTACAAAAAGGACTGAGAAAAAAGACTAGATGAGGGAAAGAGTGGGAAAATTAAGGGAGAAGAGAAAAGGAAAGAGAAGAGATGAGGAAATGGGAGACGTAAGAGGGAAGGAGAAAAGAGAGGGAAAGAGGAGAGAAGAGATGAGGAAATGGGAGACGTAGGAGGAAAGGAGAAAAGAGAGGGAAAGAGGAGGAACGAAAATACGAGACAAGGGGAAAGAAGAAAAGGAAGAAGAGAAGAAAGAAGAGGGAAGAAGAGAGAGGGATTAAGATGAAAAAGGGAAAGAACAAAAGAGAGAAGAGTGAAGGAGGGAAAAGAGACATGGGTGGTGGCAACAGAAAGAGGAAAGAGGGAAAGGGGAGAATGGACAGGAGAGGAGAAAAGAGGACAAGGAATAGGAGAGAGGAAAAAGGGAGAGGAAAAGAGAACACGGGAGAGGAGGGGAAGGAAGGTGAGAGATGAAGGAGGGGGAAGGAGAGGGAAAACGAGGTAATGAAAATGGAAATGAAAGGAGAGGGGATAAGTGGAGTAGAACCTGGCCGATGGAGGAGGAGGAGGAGGAAAGGTGATCAAGATAAACAACTGGTAAGGAAAAGGGGAAATGCAAACGAAATAATAATGGGGGAAAAGACAGGATAAACAGGGAGCTGAGGGAAGAAAAGGGGGAGGAGAGAAAATCAGAAGGCAATAGACAACGGTAAAAAGGGAAGGGGGAGAATTAAGGAAAGAATGAAAGGGAAAGGAAAGGATTAGAGGAGAAGGAGGAGGAGGAGGAAGGGAAACGGGGAATATGGGGGTATTTAAGATGAGATGAAGAGGAAGTAAGAAGGGAAGAAGACTGAGAAGGAGGAAAGAGGGAGGATAAAGAAGAGAAGTGAGAATGGAAAGAACGAGAAAGAGGAGGGGGGAGGAGGGGGATGAAAGGAAAGAGGAGAAGAGGGGAGAAGGGACAGAAGGGAGGAGAAGGAGAGGGGACATAGGGGAGAGGAGAGAGGGGACAGAGGGATGAGGAGAGGAGAGTGAGGCTGTGTGTGTGGGATCGATGTGGGTGTGAAGTGTGGTGGTGGTGGTGGTGGTGGTGGTGAGGGGGGGGGGCTGACTAGGTTGTGTGGCCTACATCCTACACCATCCTGCCTCCTTCTCCTCCTCCACCTTTCTCTCTCGCTCTCTCTCTCCACTGTTGCCATACATCTAGCCTTTTCTCTTCCCGTTCTTATTTTCTCTCCCTTCCCGTCTTCCTATTATCCTGTCTTCTCTCTCTCTCTCTCTCTCTCTCTCTCTCTCTCTCTCTCTCTCTCTCTCAAAATCCCCTTATCCTAATCTCATTCCATTATCTTCTCTCCCGCTTATTTCCCTTAATCCTTCTCGCCCCTTTCATTCTCATTTATTCTTTCATCTTCCTTTCCCCTTTACCCCTATTACTTATATTTATTCCCTTTCCTTTCTCCTTTTACTCTACTTATCGCTAAATTTTCACATTATTTCCCTCGTCAGTTTTCCCTCTCCTCCCTTGTTCTGTCTTCTTCCTTTCCTTCTGTTTTCTCTCTCCTCTCCTATCATCTCCCTTCTCCTTTTCTCTGGTATCCCTCTTTGAAGTCTCTCACTCCTTTTCCAACTAATCATCATCATAGTCATCAACAACAAAGACAGCAACATGATACTACTACTACTACTACTACTAATCATCATTATCATTATCATCATCCCCTTCACCATCATCATAATTATCACTTTTTTTCATACAATACCATCATACTTCTTTACCTCCCCCGCCTCATCATCATCATCATCATCTTAACTGCATATCCCATTACAGTCACCTCTTCACTACAATGATCCCTTGTTGGGGTTCAATTTGCCAGTTCTTGGCAATTTTATCTGGCCTGGAATATGCCCGAAAAAGAGAGGCTAGATATTGCTTCCAAAATCTCTTCACAACGATACGGTCTCTATATGTCTGTCTGTCTGTCTGTCTGTCTGTCTGTCTGTCTCTCTCTCTCTCTCTCTCTCTCTCTCTCTCTCAACTCCTTCAATCCGGTGACATTTTCAACTTCAATCTCGCTCCCTTCAGACGATTTTATTCAAATCTGAGAAAGAAATAAGCTTGTAAAGAGGTCACTTGAAATTGCCTCTAACTCGTCACTACAAATAATTTCTCTAAAGTTAAGAAAATCGTCTGAAAGCAGCAATAAATAAACAAATATGTAAATAAAAATAAAATTACTTCATACGAAACGAGAAAAAAAAAATGGCCGTATCAAAAATTAAAATTTAAAAATGTTACGATACTGAATGCTTAAATGAGAGACACTTTCAAACCCCTTCACTACGAAAAATCTCTCCAAAATTTGGGGGAAAATATTAATATCGTGGTGTCATGAACAATTACGAGACGTCCTTCAGTACAAATGACTTCTCCACGGCAGAGAGAGAGAGAGAGAGAGAGAGAGAGAGAGAGAGAGTTATCTGGCGGATGCACATATACAGTATAATTAAACAAAAAAAATCATTGTTCAACAGGGGTTCACGGAGATATTTTTCGAACACAATTAGTACGAAGCCTTCAAAACTAAAGAAAAAAAAAAAGTTTCGGTAGCAAGAATATATATATTGAAAAAATCCGTTATGGTACCGAAGAAATTAATGGGGACTGTATCAAGGCCCTTCATTACGAGGAATCTTTCCAA
>NC_136967.1:9517500-9530000 GCF_032717465.1 Coenobita brevimanus | reverse complement strand
GCCCAGGGACTGCAGCACCCACGCCTTCACATGTTCTAAGAACCGAGCAGCTGAATTTGTCGTGGCTTTCACGATAGGGTAATTGCTCTAAAAATCGAATAACTTTAGCCTTGACTGACCCTCAACCCTTCTATATTGTTTCAGTTGACCCTGCCCTGTGACCTTGACCTCTGTCCTACTATTCTTAATTCGAATCTCTTCATCCTTCCCTGACCTTCAACCATTCCACCAAGTCTGGCCCAAAGTGAATCAGAACTTTTTGAGTTATAAGATCCAATCATTGATCTTACCCAATTTGTTCCCTCCTTTCCAATCTGCTCCGTGCCACTTTCTCGCTTTCTTTTTTTCTCACTTGGCTTTCTCTCATTTTTTTCTCCCACCCTCCTTTCTCTCCCCCCTTTTCTTTATTTACTCTTTCCTCTCCCACTCTTTCTTTCCCTCTCTCCTTTCCTCGTCGACTTCACAGCCTCTTCTCTCTTTAATCTTGAACTTAGCAAACTTTCTTATTTGCTCTCTCACCACCCTCTCACTTTCATTCCCCAGTTCTCGTCCTTGTTTTCTTTCTTTATTCTCTCTCTCTCTCTCTCTCTCTCTCTCTCTCTCAACCAATCAGCGGCAAGGTTCAGGCCGCTTTACCTCCAAACTCCCACCACTAATTGAGACCAAAGCTGAAGGTTTAAATAATATACAAAAATATAAATATAATCCCCTAAGAACATATATTTTAGTCTTCTGAGTATGACGATAATGGATTCTCTTGTTACGACTGCACAAAGAGAAACAAATAAATAAATAAATAATGATAACAATAATAATAAACTCATCATTATAATCTTTTTCTTACTTAAAGATAAGGTAATATGGCTTCAGAGAACACGGGATGGAAAAACACGAAGCACATGCACTACCACTACTACTACTACTACTAATGTGAGGTACAGCGTCGAACAAAGACTCTCGCCATGACTTTCGAGACCAAGCCAATCTCTTATATCACATTCCTATTGCAATCATTCTATCTTATCTCCACAAATCAGTATCTCCCTTGTCACTGCACTCTCAGGAAGCAATTTTTACTGCTTTTATTCCCCTGTTAGCACCATACGATCATATTTAGCTTTGACATATTTTTCGAACGAGAGGTTTTATATATACAGTTCATTAATACAATTTTTATATACAATTCATTAAGCCCTTCACGACAAAATACTAACATAATCAAAAGATAGGAAAAGCATTTAAAAAATCGGACTGAAAGGATTAGCCACTTCACTCCGATTTCCTTTCATTTTTGCAACTTTCAAACGATTTAACTGAACTTCGTGCTTTTCGATCTCGAGGAGTTATATATATTCTTCACTAAGCCACCCACTGACAGCACACACAGGGTTACAGGACTCACGCAGCTGAATATGCACGCCTGGAGATAGAAGAAAATGAATACTAAAATTGTGTCCAGCATGAGAAGAGTAACTGTAAAAGTATTGACACTGTTAGGCTACTGCCACTTACTCTAGGGTGAATAAAATCGCTAGGCATTTGCTGCAACAAAATGGTCGAGCTGTCCAGATCATGAGACGATAGATAAATATTCATTATAAGTTTAACTACTTTATCCTGGTGATGGGTCTTTTGTATCATATTCTTGTTGATATATATATATATATATATATATATATATATATATATATATATATATATATATATATATATATATATATATATACTTATTTCCTCCTTTTTGAACTACCGTAATTCGAATAAAACAGTCTGGAGATAGAACTAATATGATGGAAAGGCGGCACAGCACTGAAGAATTTATATACAAACAGAAAACGAACAAGTGGACAGACAGACTGACATGAATATAAAGAGACACGCATATCAACCAACAAGGAGACAGATGTCCTTGAGTGAGGCTATTACGCCTGGGAGACGAGGTGCTCCAATGTGTACTGAAGGATGCATAAAGAGGGAGGGGGGAGGTGCCGTTATGTTGAGAAGTGTGGAAATCAGGACTGACAGACGAACAGTGTTTCAAGCCGGACAGAGTGCATGAAGACTGGGATTTCACGAGATAACTGGGCAAAAGGCTTAAGTTGAATGAACGGGAGGGGTCATGACAGTGGATATTGCTGGATAACGATGACTGGCAGCTCGAGATAGAAAGACGGACGGTTCTTCATGCTGGCTACAAGGCACAGCGGCTAGGAAAGGAAACATTCATTCATGAGGCTGGATTTTAGTAGATAACTCTTCATAACGATGTGGGATACAAAGAAGAATAGGTGACTGGAGCGGGATAAAATGCATGACGTCAAGCTTGGAGTGATTACCTGATTATTTATGAAGGTGGATAAAATAGCGTGATGGTTTGAGAGACGACGTACTCAAATACTCACAGACAGACGCCAAAAGAGATGGACGTACCGTTATGTTAAAGGATGGATTAGGAGGGAGTAATGTATGGTTCTTCAAGGCTGTATATGCATGAAATGAACAGCTGGGATGGAAGGATTGGTGGCAGATGACGCTGGTGCCTTGGAATACTAGGATAGATGGATTTTGATGCTGGGTAACTGTACATGACGGCATGGAACAGAAAAAAGAAGGGTGTTTGAAGGTGGATAAAATGCATGACAGGTTGAAAAGGACGAACGGATAATGCTTGAAACCGTATAAAACGCAAGGCACCTAGGAATAGAAATTGGAGAGGGCCACGAACTACGCCTTTATTGGAGAATGTTTCATGATGGATTGGAGTAGATATAAGAACGGTTTATGAGGCTTGATATTACTGGATACTTTGCACGACGGATAATCAGAAGGCTTCATAAGGATGGAATTTAAACGTACGGCAACAAGATGGCCTGAGTTGGTAGGACGGGCAGTGTTAGAAACAGGATAAAATGCATGAAGGCAGGCGATGGACTTAAAGTGATTCAGAAAGGGGATATTGCTGGATAACTCTGCATGACAAGCTGGGATGGTTGATGGATAATTATTGACGCTGGAATATATATTAATAAAGATTTAGGCTGGATTAAACGTTGCATCACAGTGACGAGTAGAAAATTTGGCCTTCTTCCCCTGATGACTTGCTGCTGATAGCCGAAGAGGAGAGAGACAGAGAGAGAGAGAGAGAGAGAGAGAGAGAGAGAGAGTAAATGAAAAAATGCACACAGAAGGAGAGCCAATCTCAAACAAAAAATAAGAAAGAGAGAAAGTAAAAAAAAAAAAAAACGGATAGGATGAGAAAAAGAATAAAAAATAAAAATGAATAAATTACGACAGAAAAAGGCAGGGAAGTAAAATGGGGCTCGAGCACACACACACACACACACACACACACACACACACACACACATCAAAGACAGGTAACAAATAGATTTTCCGATGGATAGAAAGACAATTATTCGACTAGGAAGAGGCAGATGCACAAACAGGCAGACAGACAGACACAAGAAGGAAGACAAAGACAGAGACAGACAGACAGACAGACAATATACACCGAGACGAACAGATACCGTAATGTGTCAAGGAATTCGCCATCATGATCGCGCCTGTCGGAGAGAGAGAGAGAGAGAGAGAGAGAGAGAGAGAGAGAGAGAGAGAGAGAGAGGGAGAGAGAGAGAGAGAGAGAGAGAGAGAGAGAGAGAGAGAGGAGAGAGAGAGAGAGAGAGAGAGAGACCTGTTATTTGGTGACCCTCTCTCTCTCTCTCTCTCTCTCTCTCTCTCTCTCACTCACTCTCTCTCTCTCTCCAAGCTTGACCTTTACTTTCGTCCGCTCACCCCCTTCCTCCTTCACTTTCCAATAAATTCTCTCTCTCTCTCTCTCTCTCTCTCTCTCTCTCTCTCTCTCTCTCTCTCTCAGGGGATACAATTTGTCCACACAGTCTTCCTCCAATATTTCTCAACATTCCTCTCCGCTTTTCCACCTCCGTTTCTCTCTTCTCCTTTTCATTTTTCCTTCTCCATTCCGTCCTTTACTTTCTCCTTTTCGTCAAACATTCCTCTAAATATCCCTCCCTTCTTCCTTTTTCTCCTTCTCTTTTATACATTCTTCCCACTTTCTCTGCATACCTTCTCTCTCTCTCTCTCTCTCTCTCTGAAACGCCTCAATGCACTTACGAAGTATAGGGTTAGACTTTGGACAACGAAAAGAAGCACTCTGCCTACTGTACAAACAATATTTAAGGTCAGTGATGTATGCATCCTATCACTGGTGCCCCGCCTATGTAACAACCACCATAACACCTTGCAAACCATACACAACAACCCGCTACGTAATATCACTAGCTGCACCAATACTGCTCCAATTGGCAACTTACACTCCGAAACTAAAATCCACCCTGTTGGACAGTAATATCGCTAAGAAAGGTACGGTACATAATTCGACGTGGCAGCCTATGTTAACATACAACACCTCTGCCATTAATGACAGAGCCACATAACCCAACTAGGAACATAAAATCAACACCACACAAACATTACCTGACCCTCTTCAACGACACCTACCTCTGGACATTCCCAAACTAGCAATAAAGAATCACCCACATACCCACTTCACATCGAGGGCAACACGACAACTCCATCAGAACACTATGCAACAAGCCTCCGTCCTGAAGTCCATCCATCAGAAACACCCTTAAAAAGAACTGACTGAGTTCACCTAGCTAGGATTTGATCAGGAATCACAGACGACACGTCCTCTGCTTGTAAAATGGACCCCCACAACATGATACACAACGAAGCATTGCACAGTACGCGATACACTAAGAAACAAATATAACATCAACGGTGTGGGGAACCTATGGGACAACCCACGTGGACGGTAGCTTATCTGCAGTTCACGAGTCTGCTTGGTCAGGCACACAGTGGTTAAGCAACAACAACAACATTACATTACTTTACATTTCTTTTCCTTCTCATTTCCTGTTTTTCTTCTCTTATCCCTTAATACTGTGTGCCGCGTTATGGTGATGCCAGCATTTTGTATACATACATTCTTCCCACCCCTTTTACTCACCCTCCTCTCCTCTTTTTATATATCTTTCTCCCGGTCCTTTTCTCCTCCCATCTTTAAACGTTTTCTCCCTTTCTCATCGCCTTCTCTTTTTCTCAAAATCCTTCTCTTCTGTTTATTTCCCCTTTTCTTCACATCCGTCTCTCCGGCTCCCCTCCATTCTTCTTCGTATCCTACTTTTTATCAATATCTATTTTTTTTTTCCTCTATCATTCATTTTTCTAGTAATTTTTTTCATTTTTCTAGTAATTTTTCCCGTCTCCCTTGCTTCCCTAATCTCCAACTTCCTCTCCGAAAAAAAAAAGAAAAAAAAGGAAAAACGCACTCAAGAAATTACAACAAACTTCATAAATCTTAGTCTGCATCAAAATATATACACCCAACGACACTGAAGTTTCTGGAAAGAATTATCTCTAGCAACATCGCGCTCTAATGCACTAGGCGGCCACGGAAAAATTACAGAAAATATATATATAAATACTGAATCCACCTTCACATAAAAAAGGAGCTAGTCATTGTGTGTGTGTGTGTGTGTGTGTGTGTGTGTGTAATCTATGACCACAGTTGCTAAGAACAGGTATAATCTATTACGTTAAGAAAAACACATAAAAACAGACACACACACACACACAAAGCAGGCAATGAATAACCATGCAGGCTTGAAGTCGTACAAAACACACACACACACACACACACACACACACACACACACACACACACACACACACACACACACACACACACATATCTTCATTCATCAAGAAAAAAAGCTGCTGAGTACACAGGTGGGCGAGCCATACCAAGAAACATGCAGGTGTAGGCACGCACAACGTTCATGGCTAAATACCATGAGGCTAAGTGTGTGTGTGTGTGTGTGTGTGTGTGTGTGAGGAGAGAGAGAGAGAGAGAGAGAGAGAGAGAGAGAGAGAGAGAGAGAGAGAGAGAGCCTGGACAGGTGGGGAGTGTCAGGAAGGCCGAGAGGAATGCAGTCAGGAGGAAAGAAAAAAGAAAGAAGGAAAAAGAAAAGAAGTGCAAATACATGCAAAAATGGTAGTCATGCACCTTCAGGCCACAGGTAAAAAAAAAGAAGAAAAAAAGGCTGGACAGGTGTAGAATATCAACAAAAGCCTGGAGGGAGTAAGCCTGGGGGAGAGAAGGTGAGAGATCCGTGTGAGGCGACCTTCACTCAGTCAGCTGGCAGCCACAGCATGGGAGGGAAGCCAAACAAAGTCATTCCTCCTACTCACGTCACCACATCATTGGCACCTCTGACGAATGCTGGCTTGTACATAACACCCTGGCATGCACACACACACACACACACACACACACACACACACACACACACACACACACACACACACACACACACACACACACACACACACACACACACACACACACACACACACACACACACACACACACACACACACACACTTTAACGTTACACTTTTACAATTTATGTGGTCACTCGTGTACACACACACACACACACACACACACACACACACACACACACATACACTTTACCATGACACTTTCACTATCTACGCGCACACACACACACACACACACACACACACACACACACACACACACACACACACACACACACACACACACAAAGGCATTCTGCGACCAAAGAAGCCCAACACACACAACCTTGTCTTAGTCTATCTTCAAAGATACACCGCAGTTCCCCCAATATCAGATACTTTTAAAAATTAGAGATGAAATTAATTAGAAACCCATCATTTAATAAATCCCATGCACTGCCATTTACATTGTTCTATCAAAAACATAAGGATACCATAAAAGTAAAATCAATATGAAACACTTCTCAATAAACGTCTTAACTTGCTATCAATCCCTGTCCAACTTACCTAATATACCAAGAAAGTAAGATACTGTAATTATGGTAGAGTCATGATTACTGAGTGTCCTAGATTGCTTCAATGGGCGAATTATGCTCACACGCCGCAATTACCCTCAAAATATCAGTATTTGGGTTTTAATTTTTCCACTGCAATCATCTATCCCTAATCACAAAGCACTGGTAAGCCACATCACAGCATACTTCCTGTTCTTTTACTCGAATCTTACGTGTCAAACAGCCGTATTTTCGTGGGATTTACAAAGCTCACTAACACCCCTTCTCTACCACTTTGTTTCCCTTGCTATAAGACTGACGGGAACAAAACTGAAGTGTCGCTATGGTAGTTAATTCTCTCGATGGGCTGAACAAATTATTTAGTTCTCTTCTTGCTTCCTCAGACCTCACTGTTCAGTTGAGGAAGCATCCCTAGTAGTGAAGGGGTTAATGATAATCTTACTTAACCTCTACCATTTGAAAGTCTTCCTTAAGCTGAGTAAAATCGCCTTGAGATTATATAGATTAAAAATTGTCCCTGGACTTTGGGGGAATGGGGACAATGGAACTTTTTAACACCTGCACTACGAGAAAAACATCGTCGTGTTTTCGTGGATTTTACGAAGTTTCCTAACACCTCCCACATCACCTTGTTTTTGTAGACACCGCATCAGTGTTTTGTAGCGCTGTTATTTATTACAAACTTTAACATTTTATTCCGGCTTTCAGCAGATTATATAATTCGGCTTAGGGAGAGAGTTGATGATAATTGTCTCTAACCCCAAGAAAAAGATGGGTTTCTCCTTATATGAATAAAACTGTCTTGCGGCAATAAGGACACATACAGTAAGTAAATAAATAAATCGGAAAATAAAGAAACTCATCATGGTATAGTATGCAAATAAACTCGTTAAAAAGAGGTATCACACAGCACCTAAAACAAAATATAACATTAACACGAGGCAATACGGAAAATCAGAAGCGTAGAAATGCGTAACGTAACAGAAACCAACAGAGCGATTTAGCAGCTCAACATAGCACAATAGAACGTAACATAATAGAGCAGAGACACGGAAACACATTAACTATCCAGCAGCGTAGAGGGATTCACGCAACATACGATACGTTAACCTCACCCTAACCAAACCACACCAAACCTAACCTAACCTAACCTAACCTAGCTTTAATCTAACCAACCATACCTAATCTAACCGGGCACAGGACATCGCATTAATCCAGTTGCGTAACATGAAACAACGTACTCCCGCAACAACATACAGGATCGTAACATAACATAACATACCATAAGGAGGCAACGCAGTAATCCAAGGACGTAACGTGTAGTGTGAGTAGTATCGGTCTCCCGTCACGTCCAACACAAGACCCCCCCTACCCCCTGGTACGGACAGCGCAGCAGGTAATCAATCACCAAGTGTATCGTGTTACTCAACAACACTTACACTGCACGTACTACCAACAATAACAGGAATACCTTGAAACACATACCACGAATACCTTAGAGCAAAATTACCTCGAATAACTCACGGAGAAAATACATTACAAGACACACTGCAAAAAATTTCATGAACATATCGCGAATAATTTAAAGCACATACCGCGAATAACTTAAAGTCCATACCACTAATAATCTAAAGTACATACCACGAATTATTTAAAGCACGGCTAATCAACTGGCGGCCCGCGGTCAAAATCAGGCCCTAGAGCTGTTTTAGTTTGACCCTATGACCGACTATGAAGAATGAAAATAAACATATAAACAAGCGTAGAACAGAAAGTTTTGCGTTCTTCTTTTTATTTATGTATTTAGCGGAAAATGTAAAAGCAAATAATATGAATTTCTCGTTTCTCTCTGTATATAAGTGTTTAGACAGAGAGGAAAAATACAGGTAAAATAATGTGTGGCCTTTCTATTAATCTGAGTTTCATCATTCGGCCCTTCTTCTTGAGTAGTTGAATAGCCCTGATTTAAAGCCCATCCTACGAATAACTACTTAAACACCATGAGTACCTGAAAATACATACCAAAAATACCCTACGCAAAGTTACCTCGAGTAAATCACGGCGCATACCTCGAACACCTTGACGCACACACCATGATAAACCTTACATCAAAATTACTTCGAATAAATAACAGTACATGCCAAAAGTAGCTTAAAGAATAGGATATACTATAAAAAACGACGCATACATACATCTTGGTACGAATACAGATTAGAGTAACCATGTATTTCTCAGCTTCTCATGGTAAGCTGACACCATTAAATAATCGGTTCTGATTAAACAAAGACCATTTTTTGCAGCAAATTTTCGTTTTCGTTCTTTCTTTCTTCTTCATTTTCTGGGGGGGGGGGAGGGCGAAGTATTATTCAAATTACCAGCAACAGTTTCCTAGACTTCTTTTCAGACGGTCATATTTCTTGTTTGTATCTGCATGAAGTCAACATTCAAGATAATGTTACTTTTTCAGTTTAATCACTAATATAAATACTTAGGACCGGCATTTCTGTTACATTTTCTCTTCAACCCTATATGGTCAAACACAGACTTCGGTATTCTATTCAGGGTATTGTAAGGTGATTCTTATTCAGCATTAGGGAATCTCGGGTCATCATGGGGTTAGGTATACCTCAAGATTTTTTTTTTTCATCTGTGTTTAATTTTTCGAATAAACTGTCAGATATTTTCAGGAATGTCACCCGTTCTACTGGTCATTCAAAAACTACAGGATACCTCTGACTTGTTTTACCCGAGTCCCAATATCTCATTAAATCTCTACAGGTACAGTCAATCTACTCTCATGGGTGGTTGTAATTAATGTGGAAATAAAGGTAGTGATGATGATGATGATGATGATGATGATGATGATGATGATGATGATGATGATGATGATGGTGGTGGTGGTGGTGGTGGAGGTGGTGGTGGTTGTGGTGGTGGTTTTCCTTTTTTTCGCCATTAGCCTAGCCTCATTCCCAGCTAGTGTTCAAGCATGCTAATGTGTGTTCTTTCAAGGTGTTTTCTCAGGTGCTCTTACTTCGTGGTCGAGTATTCTCCGAGGGGCCGTTGTGTGTGTGTGTGTGTGTGTGTGTGTGTGTGTGTGTGTGTGTGTGTGTGTGTGTGTGTGTGTGTGTGTGTGTGTGTGTGTGTGTGTGTGTAATATATGCAAGCGGCGTCTGGTAATAGATAGAAAGATAGTGTAAGGGAACGTGAGTGTTCGTTTATACCAGAATGCGTATGTACTGTATGTGTGTGTATGAGAGAGAGAGAGAGAGAGAGAATGCGTGTGCTCGTGTTTGTGCACATACCATATTTCAAGTATGTGGTGAAGTAAGTTATAGATGTGTGCTTGTGCATGTATATGTAAGAGTTTATGAGTGAGTGCGCGTGTAGGTATGTGTGCCCACGTGTGCGCGCGTGTATGTTACACGCGTTTGCATGAATAATGTATGTATGTATGTATGTATGTATGTATGTAAGTGTGCATGTATGTATGTATGTATGTAGGCTATGTCTGTGTGTGTGCATGTATGTGTGTAAGGGCCGATCTCCTGAACCCCGGCTAAGATTTCCAATAATGGCGCACCTTGGATCGGCAACCTGATATGCCTGGTTTCGAAGGGTTAATAAATCCTATATCATTATCCTAACAACGAGGAAGAAGAGGTAGAGTTAGAAGAGGAAGAAGTAGGCACGAATTGGAGGCAAACCGAAGGAATAGGTCGAGCATGATGTGACGTAAAAATTGGTAAAATGGAAGGAGGAGGAGGAGGAGGAGGAGGAGGAGGAGGAGGAGGAGGAGGAGGAGGAGGAGGAGATATGGTCCAAGAAGATATGGACGAACAAAAACGACGAGGAAAACCAAGAGAGAGAGAACTAGCAGTCTTCGAAAAACAAGAGGAGTAGATAAATACGTAGACGTAACAATAGATGAAGACCAAGATGGATGAAGAGGCAGATTGACGGACGATGAACCTAAAATCAGAGGCTGACGAAGGTGATGGAGAACGAGAAGAGAGTATGTAGACAAAGAAGAAGAGGCAGATCAAGAGGAAGAAAATAAGGATGTTGATGAAAAAATATGAAGATGAAGACGAAATGGATGAAAATGCAGACCAAAAAAAGATGTACAGTATTTGTAAAAGGAGGCAAACAAAGACAATGAAAGACCACGAAAATAAAAAAATGTATATATATATATATCAATCAATCAATCAATCATTTCCTGTGGCACCCTCGGGGATGCATAGGGCCTCGATGAACTCACACCACCACATCCTATCTTGTGCTAACTCCTCAAGATCTCCCCAACACTCATCTCCAGCTTCCCGTCTCATTGTCCTCACCCACGTCTCTTTTGGCCTTCCTCTACCTCTCCTACCAAGTGCCACCCACCCTGGTGTACCTCGTACTATTCCCTGTCTCCTATACACATGTCCTAGCCACTTCCATCGTGAGAATCTAACATATTCATCGATCGGCTGCACTCCCGTTATTTCTCTAATTCTACTATTTGGTATCCTTTCCCACCACTTAACTCCTAATATTCTTCTAAGTGCTTTATTTTCAAACACCAAGAATTTATTTTCCATAGTCACTGTGCTGTACCAAGACTCGTGTCCATAAATTAAGATACTCCTAACCATTACCTTATAAATTTTGATTTTTGTATGCACAGAGAAATTGTTATTATTCCAAATATTTTTAAGCATTCCCATTGCCTGATTAGCCTTCTTTAACCTTTCCTGGAATTCAAAGTTCAAAGAACCATCCTTGGCTAAATAAGTACCTAAATATTTAAACCTATCAACTTGCTTTACAACCATACCTTCAATTACACATTCCTGCGCATTTTCCATATTCATATTGATTATTTCAGTTTTTCCACAATTAATAACCAAACCCACCTTGCGACCTTCACTCACCAAACAGTCCAACACTCTCTGCATCTCTTCTGGCCCATCACAAATCAAAACTATATCATCCGCATAATCTAAATCCAAAAGTTTCCTGTTCTCTCCCCAGTGTATACCTGCACCGGTTTCTGTTCCAACGCGTTTCATAATGTAATCAATGACCAATATAAATAGTAAAGGCGATAGAACACCACCTTGAATTACTCCGGACTTGACTTCAAACGAATCACTAAGACAACCATCAACCATCACTTTACAAAATGTGTCCTCATGCATGTTCATAATGACCCTCACAAACTCCTCTGGTATTCCATAATGTCTCATGATCTTCCCCATAGTCTCTCTCGAAACACTATCAAAAGCCTTTTCATAATCAACAAAACAAAGACTTAACGGTACTCTTATTTCATTAACTTGCTGCATCAAATGCCTAACTATAAAGATCTGATCATTGCAACCACGTCCCTTTCTAAAACCAGCCTGTTCATCCCTCAGAATACCCTCAACCACCGGCTCCAACCTATTTAACAACACTCTACTGAAAACTTTCAAAGCTTATCGGTGACAAAGAGATTCCTCCAATTACCACATTCACTCAGGTCTCCCTTCTTCGGAACTTTAACAATTACACCATTCTTCCAAACTGATGGTAGTAACCCCGTCACCCATA